>NC_136799.1:6325418-6392918 GCF_951216825.1 Electrona antarctica | reverse complement strand
CAGGCTGTTTGTTTGGACTACAACATGCTGTGCAGGCTGTTTGTTTGGACCACAACATTCTGTGCAGGCTGTTCTTGTTTGGACTACAACATGCTGTGCAGGCTGTTCTTGTTTCGCATCGTAATGGCGGCTTGTTTTTCTCTTCAACACCCAAAAGATTTTCGTGAATCAATGCTGCAAATACTTTGGCGTATGCTCCAAAGGTATTAGATCGATCGCAGTAGAACTTTCAATGATTTTTTCTTTTTTTTCGCCATGAAACATTGGAAGATATAAATTACAATTACATTTATCTTTGCCTTTTAGGTTTGGCAACAGAGAGTGCGAATAACCTCAATATAAAGTAGAAAGAAATGGCAACATTGGCCGGTTAACATCAGGCCTAATCAAAACTAATAATGTAGCCTAAATAGGCCATTACATAAATATTATACTCAACATTTTCGTGGAAATAGCTGCTAAAACTTATTGTAGACGTACCATTTGCACTGTTTTCGAAAATGAAAATGTTGATTTTGACAAAAAAACATTATATTTAGTTGTAGTCATTTGAGTACTACAGACGAAAAACAGTTTAAGTCCACACTAATTATCCATAATGTATAAATGATGGATAAGGGTTCAGGACAACGAGGCCTTTTCGTGGAGGGGTCAGAATAAAATTTGGACTTAAAACTGTTTTTAGTCTGTAGTATTTTGAATAAAATTCTATTTAATTTAAATAAAAGTCTAATTTTTGTCTACTAAAATGGATTTTTGCAGGCCTTGGCGGCGTCGTAATGGCTAATTTTACACTTGGTTGCATGTTGAAAATAGCAGATCTGCAAGCTCACAACGCGTCGCAGCCCGACGGCATTGTGAGCTTTTAGATCTGCCATTTTCTGAGCGCAACACCCAAACACAGCCAGACTGGTCTTAGTTCTAGTGGATCTCTTCTCCACTAGTCCCTCCCTCCCTAATATGTTAGTCTAGTTTTTTTTTTTTTTTAATGTTTTTTTTTGTGGCTTTCGCCTTTTTATTTTATATATTTTATGGAGGGACAGACAGTAGGCTGACAGGAAATGGGGAGAGAGATGGGGGGAAGACATGCAGTAAAGGCCGTCGGGATCGGGAGTCGAACCCGCGGCACACTGACAGACTGGATTACCAGCCAAGGTGCCTGGACCGCTGAGCCACGGCCCAGGCCTTAGTCTAGTTTTTAACCGTTGATGAAATTGTGGATATATATAGTCATCATTGCGTAGCTATTATTTACGTATGTTTTAGTCAATGAAACCAACAACTGATACAGACAAATGGAAACGATTCTGGAGATTATGCACAAATAATAGTAACTAATCACAGATTATGATTAGCGGTAATTGCTTGCGGGGAACATACTCTGTTGGGTAGTAGGCAGCGGGGCATTTTAACACAGCTTAGTCTCGCGTGGCCAGACTGTTGCCTCTCGCGTGGCCAGACTGTTGCCTCTCGCGTGGCCAGACTGTTGCCTCTCGCTTTACACAGCTTAGTCTCGCGTGGCCAGACTGTTGCCTCTCGCTTTACACAGCTTAGTCTCGCGTGGCCAGACTGTTGCCTCTCGCTTTACACAGCTTAGTCTCGCGTGGCCAGACTGTTGCCTCTCGCAATTTCCAAATGCTTCCGTCATACAGTCTGGAGCAAAGGCAGCTCTGATCATAAGTAAAATATAGAGCGGAAGTGGAGCCTCCTCCCCACTTTTTAGTCTTTACAAATCATCTAAGCATAATATACGTTGTTGCTTAGCAAAATAAAATGTAAAGGATATTTTAAAATATATTTTGGTGAACGGAAATGGCAGCTTCCTTATACTCGGATTTCGGGAGCTGTAGTTCCAGACTATATAGCATTTGGAGATTGTGGAATAGTGGCTACGCGAGACTATACGCAGCTGGATAACACGCGTCTCCGACGGACTAGGTGTATCGGGTAGGGGGAGGCTGGATACGATGTGGGTGTCTCGAGTGACGGGAAACGTTACTGGGCCAAATTAACCCATCTAGACTTGAGAACAGATTCTACAAAATGTCTTCTACACAGTTTTCTGTAAAACCCATGTGTCTGTCAGTCGGTCTCAAACATTTTCATGTCAAGAACCCCCAGAATTATATGTATTTGGCCCCGGACCCCAATCTCAAAATATGTCCCCCCCCCGCCCCAGAAGCAAAGATTGGAGTTAAAAACGTTCGCTCTGAAAGAATATATAAATACACAAAGATTTGCACCACATTTTCACAAATTTTAAAAAATAGCAGATCTACAAGCTCGTAGCGTGGCACTCGGTGCCACGCTATGAGCTTGTAGATCTGCTATTTTTCAATAGCTAAAGTATAACATAATGCTTAAAAACACCAAAAGGGGTTCCCGTCCTGAATGGGTTAAACTGTTGGTGTCAGAATGACAGGCGCTGGCAGCTGATCCAGCTGTGCCGCTGTGATCACAAGCAGATGTCACTTCACTTCACGTGACGGTTTAGGAGGGCACTGTTTCCCAAACAGCGGGTCGGGAACAGGTCGTAGATCCATTTGTATGAGTCACGACACCAGTAAAATAAATGTTTTTCCTCCAAGTAAAAAAAGAAAACAATTTTTTTAGAGAAATTAAAAATATGTTTCTAAAATATGTCAAGAGAATTTCATGTATTCAAAAAAAAACTAATGGAATTATAATAATTTAAAAAAAATAGTAGTTTGCTCGTTTCCTCTCTCCTCCAAGAGAAGTCAGCTAAAGGACAACCACCGTTGACAGATCACAGGGACATTCATGACACTGGGGAGGCGGCCATGTCTACGATACACTATTGACATAGAGCTGCTGCTAGACTAGCATACTGAAGTTGTGGTTTGGTTGTTCCACAGTGATCTAAGCCTCGGTGAGATCACACCACTCAGCTAGCATTATCTACTGAGGTAATACTCTGCGTGCGTGCGTGCGTGCGTGCGTCTCCCCGAGGGGCAGGTCTGCAGAACCTCGTGTTCTGCTTTTCACCTCCAGGCGTGCGCACGTGTGCATGTTCGAGAGAGAGAGTCGGTGCGAGCCTGTACATGTGGTTGAACATGTTGGCATAAACACACTGGGAGTCATACCAAAGACATGAGGAGAGGAGAGAGACTGAGGGAGAGAGAGAAAGAGAGGACAGAGAGAGGAGAGACTGGGGGAGAGAGAGAAAGAGAGGACAGAGAGAGAGAGACTGGGTAGAGAGAGAAAGAGAGGACAGAGAGAGGAGAGACTGGGGGAGAGAGAGAAAGAGAGGACAGAGAGAGGAGAGACTGGGGGAGAGAGAGAAAGAGAGGACAGAGAGAGGAGAGACTGGGGGAGAGAGAGAAAGAGAGGACAGAGAGAGGAGAGACTGGGGGAGAGAGAGAAAGAGAGGACAGAGAGAGGAGAGACTGGGGGAGAGAGAGAAAGAGAGAAAGAGAGGACAGAGAGAGGAGAACGAGAGAGGAGAGACTGAGGGAGAGAGAGAAAGAGAGGACAGAGAGAGGAGAGACTGAGGGAGAGAAAGAGGACAGAGAGAGGAGAACGAGAGAGGAGAGACTGAGGGAGAGAGAAAGAGGACAGAGAGAGGAGAACGAGAGAGGAGAGACTGAGGGAGAGAGAAAGAGAGGACAGAGAGAGGAGAGACTGAGGGAGAGAGAAAGAGAGGACAGAGAGAGGAGAGACTGAGGGAGAGAGAGAAAGAGAGGACAGAGAGAGGAGAGACTGAGGGAGAGAGAAAGAGAGGACAGAGAGAGGAGAACGAGAGAGGAGAGACTGAGGGAGAGAGAGAAAGAGAGGACAGAGAGAGGAGAACGAGAGAGGAGAGACTGAGGGAGAGAGAGAAAGAGAGGACCGAGAGAGAACGAGAGAGGAGAGACTGAGGGAGTGAGAAAGAGGGGACAGCAAGAGGAGAACGAGAGAGAGTGAGAAAGAGGGGACAGAGAGAGGAGAGACTGAGGGAGAGAGAGAAAGAGGGGACAGAGAGAGGAGAAAGAGAGAGAGTGAGACAAGACATGAGGAATGTGTTTTATAACAGGGAGAAACTAATGTTTTGGTACACAATAGAGCGGAGCGGTTCCCAACCTTTTTTTCCTTTTTTTTCTCTCCAGCTCTGGAACACAAGCATCATTTTAACAATTCTCAACCGGACCCCACCCCAACTCCCAACAACAATAGTGTACAATACATTTAGTATACAAGAAGGCATAAGACGGCAGATTTCTTCAGTATTTTATAAATATTTAACTTTAATCCATTTAGGCCTGTCATGGCAATTTTCTGAAAAACCTCATGTTTCTATATCAGTGGTTCTCAATATTTCATGTCAACTTGGACACTCAGGCATGAATGAGTTCAAGTCCGTTGCTCTCCCCACATCCCCCATATATGGGGACTAGGTTGGCGGAGGGTGTGTAGAGCCCAGGATCACATTAGATAATTGACACAGGGGTGAAAAATGGGTTACAAAATCGTGGGATAAAGATTATTTAAAAAAGATAACCTAATAACTCGTCCAAAGTCGTCCTAGGCTATCTGTGACTTTGCTTAAAACTCGTCCAAAGTCGTTTTAGGCAGATACAGAGGTATTGGGTGGATGTACAGTCAGGTACGTAGGCGGGTCTTACCTCCAGGCTGACTGTTGATTGGTTTGTGGTGGTGACGCTCTGGGTTGATTGACAGTTTCACATCTCTCATGCATTCACTCATTCACAGTCATGCATTCAAAAAAAATAAAAGGGAAAAAAAAGCCCTTTCCTTGTCTTCCTCCAGGACAGGCCGAGTGTTGATCAGATGACCTCTGACCTCTGGGGTTCAGGGAGTCAGACAAACTGTGGAAGAAGAACACGACACAAACACACATTACATCACTGATGGTTCCCAAACCTTTTCATGTCAAGGACCCCCAAAATCGACATTTGGCAGGGGAACCCCCATTTGAAAACATTTAAGGCAGTGGGTGCTCAGCTATAAACTAAATTAACCCATAAACCACAAAAGTGGGGAAAAGCAGCACTCCAAAATAAAAGATGCAAAGTGGTGCATTTATATAGTGCCTTTATCCAAGGCGCTTTACATAGATTGTGCGTGAATCTCTCACACACACACACACACACACACACACACACACACACACACACACACACACTGGCGGAAACCATACAAGGCACCAACCAGCACATCAGGAGCAATTTAGGGTTCAGTGTCTTGCTCAGGACACTTCGACACCAACTCTGGGGGAGCCCGGGTTCGAACTGGCAACCTTGCGGTTACCACCCGGCCACTCTACCCCTGAGCAACCGCCGCCCTTGCAAGACTCATGGCTCGGATGCAATTGAGAAGAACGGCAGCACAGCTGGATCAAAACAAACAAAAAAAGGGGGAATTTGCATCTGAGCCAGTCTTGCATGTTTTATTTTGGAGTGCCGCTTTTTCCACGTTTGTGGTTCATGTTGAAGATTGAACTGTCCTGAACAAGGTAATCACACACACACGTGCACGTTGTAGTGCATGAACTGTAGTGCATGAACACACACACGTTATCATGACGTGTCGTTCATTCCATCACACACACTTACTTAGTATTTGACTACAAGAACTGTGTGTGTGACGTGTGTATGTATGTCTGTGTGCTTTGAGTTCGTACACAACAACAACAGAACGTGATGCTGACCGTTTCACCCACACAGCTGTTAAAACCCTTCTCCTGTTACACACACACACACACACACACACACACCCCTTGCCAGTATTAGGTGTGCGTGTGTTGGACTGAGTAAGTGGCAGTGAGAATGCATGTGAATTTCTCGGTGAGTGTGTGTGTGTGTGTGGCCAGTCTTGTGACGAGCCAATAAGCGTTTGGGACTCTCCCCATGTCTATATAAGGCAGAGCGTAATCAATATGCTTGGAATGCACGCCATATTGTGTGCGTGTGAGTGAGAGAGAGAATCCAACACCTACTCTACTAGTACTTGCTAGACACGCGCGCGTACACACACACACACCGATTGCAGCGGAAGCCATGCAAGGTACCAACCAGCACATCAGGAGCAATTTGGGGTTCAGTGTCTTGCCCAAGGACACTTCGACATGTAGACAGGAGGAGCCGGGATTCGAACCGCCGACCCATGGATCATTGGACGACCTGCTCTACCTCCTGAGCCACAGCCGCGTGCGTAGGCAAACAAGTCAAGTAAATATCATATCATGGGCCTACGACATCATCATCATCGTCGATAGTAATTCATGCCAAAAAATTATATCACTTGAGACAGCAATACATTTGATCAGAAGATACAGTATTGGTAAACAGAATAGCCATCATCACATCACTCACACAGTCAACACTGAGTCATAGCAGAGAGCAACCCAACACATGACTGCAGTACTGCACCCTACAAGAGAACAGAACTAAACATAGCAGAGAGCAACCCAACACATGACTGCAGTACTGCACCCTACAAGAGAACAGAACTAAACATAGCAGAGAGCAACCCAACACATGACTGCAGTACTGCACCCTACAAGAGAACAGAACTAAACATAGCAGAGAGCAACCCAACACATGACTGCAGTACTGCACCCTACAAGAGAACAGAACTAAACATAGCAGAGAGCAACCCAACACATGACTGCAGTACTGCACCCTACAAGAGAACAGAACTAAACAATAGGCTGTGACCTAGAAGAAGAAGCAGGCACGACAGAGGAAACTAGGACAGCAAATGAGTGTGGATAGAAACAGAGTAATCTAGTAAGAGAGTGGTGACACGCTTTGATCTCGCCGCAAAGCGGGTGCCTGTGGGCTATAGTTCCAAACATTGCTCCTATGGCTGGAACTATCCCATTGAGATAGAATGAGCACGTCCGCATTCCATTGTTACAAATGATGCGAGTCAACGGGAGTGTCATTACTCTCTTACTAGATTACTAGTCTAGATAGAACAAGCCCCCAGTGAGGCTCTCCAACGTTGAGGCGCTCAGCCCTAGTGGCAAGAGCGGGGACTGCAGGCGGACCCGTGGAGTTGTGACGAGGAAACCCCGTGCAGCTGGGCTTTAACATTGAGCGCCCGTTTGCACTTCCGCATTTTGGACACGAAATTTGGCGGAAGCAGACGGTTCTTCCGGGTGCTTCAAAACGCCACTGAGCAACTTCCACTGAAATGAATAGGGGGGGGGGGGGGGGGGGGGGCTCTGTCCTTATAATACTCTATGGGATAGAACTAGAGGAGAGGAGGCCGTCACAGCTCAGCCTTATTAAAACCCATTTAGACCTGAGGCAGATGCTAAAATATAAAAGGCTTCTAAATCCTTTTCTGAAATAACCTATGTTTCTATGTCAGTGGTTCTCAAACTATTTCATGTCAAGGACCCCAAAAGAATATGTGTAATTGGCCACCGGCCGCCCCCATCTGAAAATATGTTGTCCCCCCAAGAGTTCAATTATTGTTAAACATCTGCATTACTTCATTTACAAGAAGTCTACACAAGAGAAATGTAGATTTGTTATCTTGATCAACGTTTGCATGTTATCTCTTCCGTGGTACCACATCAATACAGCATGGAAATGTGGACATCTTGGGTCCGAGAGGCTAAATGTCATCAAATGGTGGTCTGTGGCTCAAATGCAGAATAAATAATGGACCTTGATATGAAAAAGGTTGAAAACCACTGCTCTAAATTAAGAGAAAAATAAATTAACTCTAACTAACTCCGCCAATGACCTCCATCATCATCATTTTTCGACCGCGGTCGAGATCATGGATTTCACAATGCCACGCCAGACTTTCTGGTCCTTCATTGCCATCCCCAGTTCCTGCTTACTGATGCATGTGTCCCTAGCGATGACATCAGGGAACGACTCTGGTCTGCCTTGAGGCAGGATTCCAGAGAAGAAGGGAAGATATAACCTCATTGTCAGCTCTGTAGCAGTGGTCGCTAGCCGGCAAACTGTGTTCTTCTGGATCGGACTAGTGAAGAAACACAGGGAAGGTTGCCGTATATTAGATGGGTGGCTTTTCCAAGAGAGATTTTGCGCTCTCATTAGAAGGCGGGTGTAAGTGCCATCCAACCGTTTCTCTAATTTCTTTCTGAAAGTGTCCATGTCTCGGAGCCATAGAGTAGAATCGGATCAACGGTCGTCCTAAATATATTTAACTTTGAACATCTTACCAAGCTGGGATGATCAGATCTTATGCATGTCATTGCAGGCTGACCAGGCCAACTCCAAGTTCTCCAACTAACTAAATCCAACTAGCCCTTGGCTTCCAACTACGTCCAACCAGCTGAAACAAACACAACTACGTCCAACCAGCTGAAACAAACTCAAAGTAAATCCAGTTACCTACAAGGCAACAAGCTCTTCTTGTTGTGAGCTTGTTTAGATCTGCCATTGTCTCTATTTGTCAGACGCCAAAATAATGGTTTTAAATGGTGTTATCGTTAGATAAGTGTCCAGGCTGACTGTCTTCACTCTCCCAAACAGTCGGATTGGAAATTGATTGTTATTTAATCAATCAAAAAGAGGCTGTTTTTCTCTATTGACGTACTCTGTTCTCTTTGGGGGAGATAATGATCAATGGTAACCCATTGAATTGTGCATACGCATACAGTACGACCTCATAACTAACCTAAACCTAATTTAATTCTACTGATAGTTAAAATCAACATTAAAACTGTAGGCTACTACAGCTCTCTCTCTCTGACTTATTTTCTTTGAATTACACACACCATGAATCTGGAGACTTTAATTACACACACCATGAATTCATGGAGACTTCAATTACACACACCATGAATTCATGGAGACTTCAATTACACACAGCATGAATTCATGGAGACTTCAATTACACACACCATGAATTCATGGAGACTTCAATTACACACACCATGAATTCATGGAGACTTCAATTACACACACCATGAATTCATGGAGACTTCAATTACACACACGGAGACTTCAATTACACACAGCATGAATTCATGGAGACTTCAATTACACACAGCATGAATTCATGGAGACTTCAATTACACACAGCATGAATTCATGGAGACTTCAATTACACACACCATGAATTCATGGAGACTTCAATTACACACACCATGAATTCATGGAGACTTCAATTACACACACCATGAATTCATGGAGACTTCAATTACACACACCATGAATTCATGGAGACTTTTTTTGTCGCATTCCTAAGAACATAATTTGATGACCGACGATGGAGTCGACTCAAAAGCGTCTGCTATCGAGTCTCCTGCTGACCGATGACCAGTCATCAAATCATTGGCTTCGGAATGCCAACTTCAGAACTTCCAGCAGCGAGCGGAGCTTGTAGATCAAAAAGCACCATTTAGCATTTATACCTAACACTAACATATCATTTAACCCATTTAGACCTGAGGACGATTCTACAAAATGTCTTCTAAATCCTGACAGTTTTCTGAAAAACATTTTCATGTCAAGGAACCCCAAAAATAATTCGCAGCAGACCACCCCCCTTTATCAAAGACCACCCCCCTTTATCAAAGACCACCCCCCTTTATCAAAGACTATTAACTGTACGCTGTTTTTTATGTCTCAATCTAGCACCGAACCTCTCGCCAGACTACGCATGCGCAGTTTAAGCACCATTGACTACACACCCCGGGTACGTCGCGGTACACCACAAGGTTGGTTGCCTATTGAATTTGGTTACCTCACGTCGCTTCCATTAAGCGAGTCACATAATCCCACACCATCACGCAGTGGCGTAACACACATCATGCATTGGCGTCACACATCACACGTCACACATCACACAGTGGCGCATGTGTGACGCCACTGTGTGATGGTGACGGGCACGTGCGTACTTGTGTGTCAGAGCACACGAGCCGGTCGGGACAAATAACTACTTAACTATGTCAACGACATGTGTGTGTGTGTGTGTGTGTGTGTGTGTGCGTCTGTGTGTGTGTGTGTGTGTGTGTGTGTGTGCGCGTGTGAGAGAGAGAGAAAGAGAAGTCTGTGAGTCCGACAGCATGCTTTGCGGACCACTTGGGGGTCCGCAGACCACCTGCCTAATAATAACAATAATATAAATGTTGTGCCCATTCCAACTTCCCAAGCTCAAACCTCAACTCCCCCTCCCCCAGCCCCATACTGAGCAGAGTACACCTTCATACATCAATAATATGATCCAGTGGCCTGGGCCGGCCGAGCGGTCCAGGCACCTAGACTGGTAAGCCTGACAGCGTGTCGCGGGTTCGAGTCCCGATGACCTTTGGTGCATGTCTCTCCCTCGCCCCCCCCCCCCCATTACTCTCTCCCCTTGTCTGTCAAACTACTACTGTAATCTATCAATAAAAAGGCAAAAAGCCAAAAAATATCTTAAAAAAATATATGATCCATAGGACTAGTATAATAAGTATATGAAAATAAAAATTTACATTTCACATCCTGCAGATCATAAGGTTTCACAATATCCAGTGTTGTCTCCCCTGCCTACAGTATCCTGTCATATCTTCTATGGGGTTCCTGGCAGACTATTGTCCTATTAAAACAAACACTGTCCTACATACTGTAAAAACTGAAATGGGTTTAAAAACCACTGTCCTACATACTTGGGGGGGGGGGGGGGGGGAAATTGATTCTGAAGCTCACTGTGTTTTTGTGTGTGTGTGTGTGTGTGTGCTGTGCACGCACGTACGGAGAACAAAGCTTCTTTTACAAAGTAGTCAAACAGGATCTTTACATTTTGACCTGGGAGTGAGAAGCCCAGCTGACAGACAGACAGACAGAGACTGACAGAGACACACACACACAGAGAGACACACACACAGAGACACACACACACACACACACACACACACACACACACACACACACACACACACACACACACACACACACACACACACACACACACACACACACACACACACACACACACACACACACACACACACACACACACAGAGAGACACACACACACACACACACAGAGAGACACACACACACACACACACACACACAGAGAGACACACACACACACACACACACACACAGAGAGACACACACACACACACACACACACACACACACAGAGAGAGACACACACACACACACACACACACACACACACACACACACACACACAGAGAGACACACACACACACAGAGAGACACACACACACACACACACACACACACACACACACAGAGAGAGAGAGACACACACACACACACACACACACACACACACACACACACACACACACACACACACACACACACACACACACACACACACACACACAGAGAGTAGACACACACGATTTTCACCTGAAAACACACACACACGCACGCACGCACACACACACACACACACACACACACACACAAACCACAGAAACATTAAACTCGAAAACTGTGAAAACTCCACAAGAGTCATGTGACCATGGGCTCCGCCCAGGCAGACGGCAGACAGACATACCTCCACATGTCTCTACAAGACGAGGTGAGCCGGGCGGATGCCAGAGCTGTCAGCCTGTCTCCACAACGGAACAATGGCTCTGCAATGTTCTCTAGGAGGAGGAACTATTCATCCATTCTATTCTATTCTAAAGCAGTGGTTTTCAACCCTTTTCATACCAAGGCCCATTATATATTTGGCATTATGAGCCACGGACCACCACACCCAAAACTTTGAATATTATACATATGCTGTATCGATATGGCCCCATTGATAACAATTCTTCTACATGCTCAAATTGTGTAGACCTCTTGTAAATTAAGTAATGCAGATGTTTAACAATAATGTAACTCTCGAGCGTAAAATGAAACCAAATGGACGTGTAAGGGGTAAGGGTAAAAGGGTAAGGGTCCTCACCTCTGGAACTCCCTCCCCCCTGATATAAGAAACATGGACTCAATCACCTCATTTCAAACCCACCTGTTTAGGCAGGCCTATGATTGATCTGTGTTTTCTGCTGCAAGCTATACTTTTAATTGTCTGCTTTTGCTTGTAACTGTGTTTTGTGTCAACTGTTTTTAACCCATTTTGGGCGGGAACCCCTTTTGGTGTTAGCATTATGTTATGCTTTAGCTATTGAAAAATAGCAGATCTACAAGCTCGTAGCGCGCCACCGAGTGGCGCGCTACGAGCTTGTAGGTCTGCTATTTTTGAAAAATCGAAGAACCACTGACATAGAATGTTTCTATGTCAGTGGTTCTTCGATTTTTCAGAAAACTGTCAGGATGTAGAAGACATTTTTAGAATCTGATCTCAGGTCAAAATGGTTTAACTTGTTGTACGGCGACCTTGAGTGCCCTGAAAGGCACCTTATAAATAAAATGTATTATTATTTACGCTCTCTCAATAGTTAAATATCTATAATGGTCCATTTGGTTACCAACTCTCCATCATTTAGCTGGGTGGGGACCACCTAGAATCCCTTCAAGGACCCCTGGTGGTCCCCGGCCTTTGAAAACCACAGTTCTAACGCATTGATTTTCAGCCCCTTCTCACTTCCACGAGCCGAGGTCTGATATGCATTTTAGGCCAGTGGTTCTCAACGTGTGGGTCGGAACCTCCAGTTGGGGTCCCTCCAGATGACAGTGAGGCCAGTAGTTCTCAACGTGTGGGTCGGAACCCCCAGGTGGGGTCCCTCCAGATGACAGTGAGGCCAGTGGTTCTCAACGTGTGGGTCGGAACCCCCAGGTGGGGTCCCTCCAGATGACAGTGAGGCCAGTGGTTCTCAACGTGTGGGTCGGAACCTCCAGTTGGGGTCCCTCCAGATGACAGTGAGGCCAGTGGTTCTCAACGTGTGGGTCGGAACCCCCAGGTGGGGTCCCTCCAGATGACAGTGAGGCCAGTGGTTCTCAACGTGTGGGTCGGAACCCCCAGGTGGGGTCCCTCCAGATGACAGTGAGGCCAGTGGTTCTCAACGTGTGGGTCGGAACCCCCAGGTGGGGTCCCTCCAGATGACAGTGAGGCCAGTGGTTCTCAACGTGTGGGTCGGAACCCCCAGGTGGGGTCCCTCCAGATGACAGTGAGGCCAGTGGTTCTCAACGTGTGGGTCGGAACCCCCAGGTGGGGTCCCTCCAGATGACAGTGAGGCCAGTGGTTCTCAAGTCAACGTGTGGGTCGGAACCTCCAGTTGGGGTCCCTCCAGATGACAGTGAGGCCAGTGGTTCTCAAGTCAACGTGTGGGTCGGAACCTCCAGTTGGGGTCCCTCCAGATGACAGTGAGGCCAGTGGTTCTCAAGTCAACGTGTGGGTCGGAACCTCCAGTTGGGGTCCCTCCAGATGACAGTGAGGCCAGTGGTTCTCAACATGTGGGTCGGAACCCCCAGGTGGGGTCCCTCCAGATGACAGTGAGGCCAGTGGTTCTCAAGTCAACGTGTGGGTCGGAACCTCCAGTTGGGGTCCCTCCAGATGACAGTGAGGCCAGTGGTTCTCAAGTCAACGTGTGGGTCGGAACCCCCAGGTGGGGTCCCTCCAGATGACAGTGAGGCCAGTGGTTCTCAACGTGTGGGTCGGAACCCCCAGGTGGGGTCCCTCCAGATGACAGTGAGGCCAGTGGTTCTCAACGTGTGGGTCGGAAGCCCCAGGTGGGGTCCCTCCAGATGACAGTGAGGCCAGTGGTTCTCAACGTGTGGGTCGGAACCCCCAGGTGGGGTCCCTCCAGATGACAGTGAGGCCAGTGGTTCTCAACGTGTGGGTCGGAACCCCCAGGTGGGGTCCCTCCAGATGACAGTGAGGCCAGTGGTTCTCAACGTGTGGGTCGGAACCCCCAGGTGGGGGGTCCCTCCAGATGACAGTGAAGTGGATTTTTAGACCTTTTTAATACCTAAGAAATAAAGTCATTACTGCATCAAAAGTACTTCAAAACAAATGGGGAAACATTGCCCAAAATTGTCAAATATTATAAGAGGCAAACTGTGAAAATAGCCAATCTACAGGCTTGGGTCCCCAGTTCAAATATGACTATTTTGTGGGAAGGTTGAGAATCACTGCATTAGGCCACAGACAGAACCCCATTTAATACAGTGTACTGTATGTTTTTTTTCTTCTCTGGAAACCAAAAATACACACTAAACTGGTGGAATAGTAGTACAACTACAAACATGGACCCAGTCGGGTCCAACTGGTTCCATTTGGTACAATCTCAAAAAGGTACAGACAGTTAAGGGTCCAATTCAATCATTAAGCTGGGGACTCAATGTCTGAAATGTCCAGGATTATTCCTTTTCAAACGTCAAATATACATTTATAAATATTATAAACATAGTCATAGATCAGATATCTTTACTTTTTTGCACGCCACACTGTGTGATACAGACAGCCCACGTAGAACCGTCTGCCTGCCGCCATTCATTAATCCCTCGATTGCGTATTGCCAAGGTTTTATCGCGCGTAACACTTACTTTGAAGATCCAAATATCCGTAATCGCATTGTTCCTGTGAAAAGCTGCTGTGTGTGGTATCATGACCGGTTGTTGTTGTCTCGCTCGGCGGTGGAAAAAGCTGACCGCGAGTATCACAGCGCCTGCTACAGGCCGTTGAAAACGCTTGTCTGGGACAAAGCGTCCTCTGCAATGTCGCTTCTGTGAGATAAAGCCGTCTGAAACCAGAGCCGGCAATGTAAGTGGATGCGCGCGCATTTTCAAAATGGCCGCGCCCATTGTGTCAGAAGCATAACAAAGCTAACTGACGGTAGATTTCGATACGATCGTATTAAAACATGCATTAATTAATACATCGCTGTTAAAACGGCTTTTCCGTTTGTGGCAGGCCACAAGATTCTACGTTTTAAAATTCCTATGTTCCCGGCAGGCCTCGTGTTAATAAGACTAATCAATTTAATGTGGGGAAAAACAAGTATCCTACATGAGTGTGTTATTGGTTAGTTTTCCATACATTTGGGGTTCATTGCCCAGGTAGTGGTCCTAAAACGTGTGACCTAGGGCTGCCTGCATGCAACTAAATATCCATTATATTCTTTCTTAGTGGTCCTAAAACGTGTGACCTAGGGCTGCCTGCATGCAACTAAATATCCATTATATTCTTTCTTAGTGGTCCTAAAACGTGTGACCTAGGGCTGCCTGCATGCAACTAAATATCCATTATATTCTTTCTTAGTGGTCCTAAAACGTGTGACCTAGGGCTGCCTGCATGCAACTAAATATCCATTATATTCTTTCTTAGTGGTCCTAAAACGTGTGACCTAGGGCTGCCTGCATGCAACTAAATATCCATTATGTTCTTTCTTAGTGGTCCTAAAACGTGTGACCTAGGGCTGCCTGCATGCAACTAAATATCCATTATATTCTTTCTTAGTGGTCCTAAAACGTGTGACCTAGGGCTGCCTGCATGCAACTAAATATCCATTATATTCTTTCTTAGTGGTCCTAAAACGTGTGACCTAGGGCTGCCTGCATGCAACTAAATATCCATTATATTCTTTCTTAGTGGTCCTAAAACGTGTGACCTAGGGCTGCCTGCATGCAACTAAATATCCATTATATTCTTTCTTAGTGGTCCTAAAACGTGTGACCTAGGGCTGCCTGCATGCAACTAAATATCCATTATATTCTTTCTTAGTGGTCCTAAAACGTGTGACCTAGGGCTGCCTGCATGCAACTAAATATCCATTATATTCTTTCTTAGTGGTCCTAAAACGTGTGACCTAGGGCTGCCTGCATGCAACTAAATATCCATTATATTCTTTCTTAGTGGTCCTAAAACGTGTGACCTAGGGCTGCCTGCATGCAACTAAATATCCATTATGTTCTTTCTTAGTGGTCCTAAAACGTGTGACCTAGGGCTGCCTGCATGCAACTAAATATCCATTATATTCTTTCTTAGTGGTCCTAAAACGTGTGACCTAGGGCTGCCTGCATGCAACTAAATATCCATTATATTCTTTCTTAGTGGTCCTAAAACGTGTGACCTAGGGCTGCCTGCATGCAACTAAATATCCATTATGTTCTTTCTTAGTGGTCCTAAAACGTGTGACCTAGGGCTGCCTGCATGCAACTAAATATCCATTATATTCTTTCTTAGTGGTCCTAAAACGTGTGACCTAGGGCTGCCTGCATGCAACTAAATATCCATTATGTTCTTTCTTAGTGGTCCTAAAACGTGTGACCTAGGGCTGCCTGCATGCAACTAAATATCCATTATGTTCTTTCTTAGTGGTCCTAAAACGTGTGACCTAGGGCTGCCTGCATGCAACTAAATATCCATTATATTCTTTCTTAGTGGTCCTAAAACGTGTGACCTAGGGCTGCCTGCATGCAACTAAATATCCATTATATTCTTTCTTAGTGGTCCTAAAACGTGTGACCTAGGGCTGCCTGCATGCAACTAAATATCCATTATATTCTTTCTTAGTGGTCCTAAAACGTGTGACCTAGGGCTGCCTGCATGCAACTAAATATCCATTATATTCTTTCTTAGTGGTCCTAAAACGTGTGACCTAGGGCTGCCTGCATGCAACTAAATATCCATTATGTTCTTTCTTAGTGGTCCTAAAAACGTGTGACCTAGGGCTGCCTGCATGCAACTAAATATCCATTATATTCTTTCTTAGTGGTCCTAAAACGTGTGACCTAGGGCTGCCTGCATGCAACTAAATATCCATTATATTCTTTCTTAGTGGTCCTAAAACGTGTGACCTAGGGCTGCCTGCATGCAACTAAATATCCATTATGTTCTTTCTTAGTGGTCCTAAAAACGTGTGACCTAGGGCTGCCTGCATGCAACTAAATATCCATTATGTTCTTTCTTAGTGGTCACTGTATTGATTACTTGTCATCATTAACCTTTTTTTCACATGCACAAATCAATGCAAAGAAAAACAAATCCATTGTGAATTGTGCAAAAACTAGAGAAACCAGTGTGTGTGTGTGTGTGTGTGTGTGTGTGTGTGTGTGTGTGTGTGTGTGTGAGAGAGAGAGAGCTAACCCACCCAGAAACATCTGGTTAGGTTGAAGCAGTCACGTCATAGCATTACATCATTAGCATTACACACACACAGCATCCACACAGTCGCGTCACGAAGATGCTTCGTGCCGCTCGCAGCAGGAGTCTCTTCCTGGTTTTTGGCAAGGTTAATTAAATAAGATTAGGAAGTGGCCAGGAAACCTGGAAACGCTTTGGCCCCGCGTCAAGTTGCAGCGTGGGTGGAGCTTCATTTCCATCCAACAGCCGTCCAAAAACCAAGGTTAATTAAATAAGGTTAGGAAGCGAAGACCGTACGGTGGACTCCATGTTGCTCCCTGGAAGGAAAGAAACATGCGCAATGGGCTATATGCAGCCAACACTTCCGCATTCAGCTTCCTTGGTCTCAACTGCGCATGTTTCTTTCCTTCCAGTGAGCAACATGGAGTCCACTGTACGGTCTTCGCTTCCTAACCTTATTTAATTAACCTTGCCAAAAACCAGGAAGAGACTCCTGCCGCTCGCGGCAAGAAGCATCTTTGTGACTGGACTGTGTGGAAGCACCCACAGTCCACACACACACACAATATAGATGCCTCATTGGCCGCTGCAGTTCATTGGAGAGACTTGTATCGACGTGACAGCGGAAGTGCGCCGGAAGTGCCTAAGGCACACTACTACGCCACACTGCCAATCAGGTGACTGACTACTGGCCAATCACAGCTGTGCACGTCCTTTCCGGGACTGTCAGACCCGAACGTCCGCTCTGTGACGCACGCGGAGGCTTTTAGAGAGTGTTGTCTAATAGTTGTCTGGCTACGTGAGACAAAGCGAAGCATCAACGTGGAAGCTTGCCCTCTCTTGAGTACACACGACCCAGAGCCGAAGGGGAGAGAGAGAGACACACACACACACACACACACACACACACACCACAACACCCCCCCCCGTTGGAACTACTGGAGATAACAGGGTGGTTTAATCACAGGCCAGAGTTCAGTTTGCCTAAAAGTGGATTGACAAACAACAAATAACACTGGGAGGGTCTCTCTGGTCTGGTTCAGGTCTGGGATCGTCACCAGTTCTCAGTTGACCACGTGCACCCTACCCTACCCTACCCTACCCTACCCTACCTTTGCATCCCAATTCTGAAAAACGGCTGATGTACAAGCTCACAATGTGTCACACAGTACTGCAACCTCTTGTGAGCTTACTGTACTGTGTAATGTAGAGGGAAACAAGGAGTGGATGAAGTAGAGAGCACTAGGGTACCCTGCCTGGTCAACTATAAGTATAAAGGGTTGTAATAACTATTAGATATTAACTCTGAATGCATAGTAATAATGCAGTGCTGCCCTGTACATGCAATGCCGCTGTGTTCAAGCGGTGCCGCTCGACACTGCAGTTATGAACGCTGCTCCGCGGATTCGTCTATACCAGCAGTCGCTAATGTGCCCTTCTCGCTGTATTTAGGCGTTTCTTTTTCATTGTTTTTTTTTTGTTGTTGCCGAAAAACATCCCCGTCTCTCTCACCCAACAATACAGACTGAGGGCAATGTGTTTCTGCAGGCAAACACCACCACACTAGTCCAGTGGCTGATAAGTGATAACTGCTGGTATAGAGGGAAATATAATATCTATATTGTTTTGCTATGTAAACCAGGCCGTTATGTGCCAATAAGACAAGGAGGGCTTTACGGCACACAGCAGGAAAAGGCCCTGAATGAATGGCATCTACACAAGAACGCTACGAATCACTCTTGTCGTCGCATGGCGTTTGGTCAGGAGGGACCCCTACGGAGGCCTCCCCTCCCTCGGGTCACAGACACGGTCAGAGAGAGATTCAAGGGTGAGGCTGTGGCAGTGTGGCTCAGGCAAGGCGCCGTGTCAGTCACCCCGGAACTGGTCTGGTTGCAAGCAAACAGACACCGTGCACTGGGTGGGAGCCAAGCCAAGAAGGCACAGCCACAGCTAGAAGGGGATAAGAGAAGAGACACAGCACCGACTTACATGGACACACAGTGGTGTGACCGCAGAGCACTTACATGGACACACAGTGGCGTGACCGCAGAGCACTTACATGGACACACAGTGGCGTGACCGCAGAGCACTTACATGGACACACAGTGGCGTGACCGCAGAGCACGACTTACATGGACACACAGTGGCGTGACCGCAGAGCACGCAACACTGCCGCAACACTGTTGATTTCGTGACGTCGACTAAAACTAAGACGAAAATTGTTCGTCGGCTACCTTTTTCCACCGACGAAAACTACATGGAAACTAAATGAAAACTAAGCTACGATGACTGAAACTAAGACTAAATATACTGACAATTTCGTCGACAAATAAAAACTAGACTAAAATGTTAGAAAGGGACTAGTGGACAAGAGGTCCAGTCTATGTCATTTTACACTGGGTTTGAATGCTGAACTTTTTACACTCAGCAAGTGTAAAAACAGTCATTACAATCAAGGCCCACCAAAATAATTTTTTGTCGACTAAATCAACTGTAGATTCAGTCGACTAAAATCTTATGATATTTAACCCATTTAGACCTGGTGTAACCTATACGTTGTTTTACCTTAAATGCCGCTGTCACATACACCTGTGTTTTTTTAATAAGCATTTGAAGGTTTTCAGAAAACCTTAGGTTAGATTTTAGGAAGCGTCAGGGCTAAATGGGTTAACCCATTCTGGGCGGGAACCCCTTTGTGTTAGCATTATGTTATGCTTTAGCTATTGAAAAATATCAGATCTACAAGCTCATAGCGCGCCACAGAGTGGCGCGCTATGAGCTGGCGCGCTATGAGCTTGTAGATCTGATATTTTTGAAAAATCGAAGAACGACTGACATAGAAAAATAGCTTTTCAGAAAACTGTCAGGATGTAGAAGACATTTTTAGAATCTGATCTCAGGTCAAAATGGGATAAGAGACTGACTAAAACAAAAATGAAAATTTGCTGCCAAAAACAACAGTTTCAGACCCTGGTTCTGGATAGATAGGAAGGTGTGGAGTTCCGACTCCGAGATGGTGTCGGCTGGGCTGGTCCGTGCTCTCTCTCTCTCATCGTGTCTTCACAACAAGACAAGCTCAACCGGCAACAACTTGCGGCAAGGACATTTCCAATGTTTCGAGGTCCAATAACGGTGGACTTCTCTGGGAATCTGTCATATTGATCAGGGGTTCTCAACGTTTTTGGCCGGGGACCCCCGGAAATGCTTTGGCAATGTCTCGGGACCCCCACCCCGCCCCCACCCCCAATATAAATTGACTGCTACAATAACCTTAAACCCTTTTGGGCGGGAACCCCTTTGTGTTTTAAGCATTGTTATAATTTAGCTATTGAAAAATAGCAGATCTACAAGCTCATAGCGCGCCACCGAGTGGCGCGCTACGAGCTTGTAGGTCTGCTATTTTTGAAAAATCGTGATTTTTTTTTTTTAATAATTTGGGGACCCCCTAAAATAATTTGGCGACCCCCCGAGGGGTCGCGACCCACGGGTTGAGAACCCCTGATATTGATGACCGTCTTGCACAAATATGCTCTTATTTATTCACCAATTCAACCATGTCAGCTACACCCAGCTATTAAACCTACCCCACCTCTGTCCGAACTACCCCACCTCTGTCTATTAAAACCACCCCACCTCTGTCCGAAACCACAGAAGAGCTTTACAATTCTGTCCCAACGCCTCACATCTTTCTGCACTGTAGTTATTTAGTACTTGTTAAAGGTATATTCAGTGATTTTACTTAATTCAAATATCACTTATTTTTTATTTTTTTCTGGATAATCCTCCCTACTATAGAGTGTGCTGACCATATAAGGAGTTCCTCCCTGTCCCCAGTGAGCCCCTGGGGTCAAAAAACCCTAGTTTCAGTTTTGGTGGCGGGTGGCAAAGCCTTCATCCAATCAGGATGAGAGGGGCCTTCCTCCAATCATGATCGACTGGGGGCGGGCCTTGGTGCACATGCTGTTGGCCTGTTGCACTTCCCCCCACTGTAGAGCGTGCATGTGCACATTTTGATACCGGGGTGGACTGGGTGGTTTTCCAAATCACCCAAATCACTGAAAGCTCCTTTAAGTTGATTGGTTCATTATTAACCATTTTTTATTTCACGTAATTATTTTCTGCTAAATATCAAAAAATAGCAGATCTACAAGGCAAGCAGCAACACGGCGCATTGCGTTGAGAGCTTGTAGATCGCCTATTTTTTGCTACTTAGTGTGACGCGTGTTAAGTTGAAATATGGAGAGATACAGGGTTTCTGCTGGACAGCGACGACAATATATTATAGGAGTTTTAAAGCCACAATGTGGTGCTTGCTCTGTCTTGATGGCTGCTAGCGTTGCTGCTCGACTAAATCTGATGACTCATCATCGTGAATTAGGAACAGCTGCGTTACGTTAGTGGTGTGTGTGTGTGTGTGTGTGTGTGTGTGACGTTACCGTCGCTCCACAAAAACAAGCCTCCACTTAACCAATTCCAACCTGGTGCCTATAGGTAAGTGGCTTTCAACCCTTTTCAGATCAAGGTCCATTATTTATTCAGCATTTGAGCCACGGACCACCATTTGATGACATTTAGCCTCTCGGACCCAAAAGAATATTTTGTTGTCAATGGATACGATTTTGTCCACAATTCCATGCTTTTGGCAAACGTTTATTCAAATAACAATTGTTCGACATTCTCTAATGGACCTTTCGGTAAGCGCACCCTTCTGCCCGGCGACAGCCCAACGATATATAGCAGCATAACATGCATAGGTTTTTTTCTGAAAACTATTTGGATTTAAGAAGGCATTTGTAGAATCGGCCTCAGGTCTTAATGGGTTAATTATGGATTAATTACAAAAAGGAATAAATAATCACCGAGAACAGAATCGATAGTTGCCGCCCTAAAATTAATTACACACCAGCTTTTGATCTTCACGCAATACCGGCACTTAATAAATCATGTCACCCAGTGTCATGTCAATCATGAGTAGTGGGTCCGTCCAGAGACCACCAAATGTCTCAACAGAAAGGCAGGGAGACCCAATACAACCACCACAGCCGTGTTAGTTACATTGTTTTAACATACCCCTACCAAATAGTTATAATGAATAACATTTCATTCACACAGGTTATCGATTGCAGCTTTTTAGCGCCAGCATTTGGATGCAAGTAAGGGTTCCCACACCCCGGCAGAGGGGACGGGACGCCCCAGGCCAGGGGGGTCCCCACACCCCGGCAGAGGGGACGGGACGCCCCGGCAGAGGGGACGGGACGCCCCAGGCCAGGGGGGTTCCCACACCCCGGCAGAGGGGACGGGACGCCCCAGGCCAGGGGGGTTCCCACACCCCGGCAGAGGGGACAGGACGCCCCGGCAGAGGGGACGGGACGCCCCAGGCCACACCCCGGCAGAGGGGACGGGACGCCCCAGGCCAGTAAGGGTTCCCACACCCCGGCAGAGGGGACGGGACGCCCCAGGCCAGTAAGGGTTCCCACACCCCGGCAGAGGGGACAGGACGCCCCAGGCCAGTAAGGGTTCCCACACCCCGGCAGAGGGGACGGGACGCCCCAGGCCAGGGGGGTTCCCACACCCCGGCAGAGGGGACGGGACGCCCCAGGCCAGGGGGGTTCCCACACCCCGGCAGAGGGGACGGGACGCCCCAGGCCAGGGGGGTTCCCACACCCCGGCAGAGGGGACGGGACGCCCCAGGCCAGTAAGGGTTCCCACACCCCGGCAGAGGGGACAGGACGCCCCAGGCCACACCCCGGCAGAGGGGACGGGACGCCCCAGGCCAGGGGGGTTCCCACACCCCGGCAGAGGGGACGGGACGCCCCAGGCCACACCCCGGCAGAGGGGACGGGACGCCCCAGGCCAGGGGGGTTCCCACACCCCGGCAGAGGGGACGGGACGCCCCAGGCCACACCCCGGCAGAGGGGTCAGGACGCCCCAGGCCAGGGGGGTTCCCACACCCCGGCAGAGGGGTCAGGACGCCCCAGGCCAGGGGGGTTCCCACACCCCGGCAGAGGGGACGGGACGCCCCAGGCCACACCCCGGCAGAGGGGTCAGGACGCCCCAGGCCAGGGGGGTTCCCACACCCCGGCAGAGGGGACGGGACGCCCCAGGCCAGGGGGGTTCCCACACCCCGGCAGAGGGGACGGGACGCCCCAGGCCAGGGCAGAGGGGACGGGACGCCCCAGGCCAGGGCAGAGGGGACGGGACGCCCCAGGCCAGTAAGGGTTCCCACACCCCGGCAGAGGGGACGGGACGCCCCAGGCCAGGGCAGAGGGGACGGGACGCCCCAGGCCAGGGCAGAGGGGACGGGACGCCCCAGGCCAGTAAGGGTTCCCACACCCCGGCAGAGGGGACGGGACGCCCCAGGCCAGGGCAGAGGGGACGGGACGCCCCAGGCCAGTAAGGGTTCCCACACCCCGGCAGAGGGGACAGGACGCCCCAGGCCAGTAAGGGTTCCCACACCCCGGCAGAGGGGACGGGACGCCCCAGGGTTAAGGGTTCCCACACCCCGGCAGAGGGGACGGGACGCCCCAGGCCAGTGCAGAGGGGACGGGACGCCCCAGGCCAGGGCAGAGGGGACGGGACGCCCCGGCAGAGGGGACAGGACGCCCCAGGCCAGTGCAGAGGGGACGGGACGCCCCAGGCCAGGGCAGAGGGGACAGGACACCCCAGGCCAGAGGGGACGGGACGCCCCGGCAGAGGGGACAGGACGCCCCAGGCCAGTGCAGAGGGGACGGGACGCCCCAGTAATGGTTCCCACACCCGGCAGAGGGGACGGGACGCCCCAGGCCAGTGCAACTTGGGAGACTGTTGCCGTTTAATGGGTGACCAGCAGCAGCGCGAGTCTCAGAGTCAGACACTTCTTCTCACTCACACTATGACACAATTCTTCTCCACTGAAAACAATACTGATCAAATTCTGTGTCACTAATCATTTCACACAATGCCACAAGGAGAACTCCATTCACACATTAATCACATGAACGATCATCTCTCTCTCTCTCTCCACTGACGCAAATACAGAGGAGACAGTGTCTGCCGCCCACGACACCTGGTTCAGGTGCCACCGTTTCCACGCCCTCCACAATTTCCTATCCAACATCAGGCTCTTGAGCTCTGCAGTGTTGTTAGCCAAGCTGTCGCGCTGCAGCACGTCTACATAGGTGGTACGCGTCTTACCCCTCCTGGCTTTACCCCGAGTTGGCTCCCATAGGGTCAATTTACTTGCCTCGTCCTTCCCTCTCTGACTTTGTCTGTGACCCGTGGTAGGTCCCCAGAGGTCCACATTTCTGATTGTTCTTGTTGATGATCCTCTTGTTTGTGTTTAATAAAGTAAACAAACATAAATGCTACAGTCAGTATACCAATTGTATTCAATCAGTAGGAGAGAACCCCACAAAGATAATATATCAGCTTCAATTTGACAGTGATCCAGTTCTCTCTGGAATATTTTTTTTCCACCAAAAATAAATTGGTATACTTCCTGACATGAAAGTGTATTTTTGGTTTTAAAAAAAAGAGCTGGAAAGATGGAGAGACCTGTTTCTGAACAAACACTCTAGGGCAGATGTGCCCACACTTTTGACTTGAGAGCAACTTTCAAAATGACAAGCTCAACAAGCTCTACCCAGGAAAAATAAATATCCAATTGCTGAAAAAGGTTAAACAATTTACCTGAGGCCGGGGGCTTTGGAATAGCAGCAATGGCAGTACATATAAGACTAACGCACTTGGAATGGGAAATACAGGTTTAATTGGTATGGTTTTCTTGTATATAGCTTTGTAATATGCTACTGATGTTTGTGATACAATACTTGAAAACTTGAGCTGAGGCCCTTTTTGATGTCAATCAATCAAGTCACCTTAATTCAAGTGGCCTTTTTTATGCATTTATTTTTACATTTAAATAATATATTTTTGACTACCTTTTGGGCACCCCTGCTCTAGGGCTACCAGCAGACTGCATGCGTGCATCACATTATTGCAGGCCTTCATTCATAAAAAATATTATATATATAATTCTCCTGTCAATGAGGACAAATCATTACATTACTAGTAACCACAATAGGAGATATGGATGTGCATATTATGTTACGAATCATTGAGAATGAAATCAAAGAAGCAGTCATGGCCAAAGATAAACGTAAAATGTGTGATGAAGATGAACACAGGACATTGCGATTTTAGCAAACATGAGTGAAAGAATTAGCATTTGTGGAAGTAGATGACAAGAGTGTGCGCCTCAGTCAACCACGACAAATCTATGACATACGACTCCCAAATGACCGACTCCATTATAAAATAAAAAGTTAAATGTTTCCAAAAGCATAAAACATATCAGGAAAATGTGTGGAGAGGTGACAGTGTGCAACTGTGCATACAAAGCTTGGCGTTGTTGATCATCAGTTCAGTGGTTTGCGAGATTAGCTCCGAAGAGACACACAGTCACGCTCGCGCGCCCGCCCGCCCGCCCGCCCGCCCGCCCGCCCGCCCGCCCGCCCGCCCGCCCGCACACACACACACACACACACACACACACACACACACACACACACACACACACACACACACACACACACACACACACACACACACACACACACACACACACACACACACACACACACACACACACACACACACACACACACACACACACACACACACACACACACACACACACACACACACACACACACACACACACACACACACACACACACACACACACACACACACACACACACACACACACACACACACAGCCTCTTGGTAGAGCCACACCATAAAAACATCAATCACAACCCCCACTTTGCAATGCTCTCTGACAGACAGACTGAAGAGCCTGTATGCTGAAATGGAGGAAATATCACGTCTAAAACACATTTCGCACATTCCTCATATACCGAGGCTGCATTAACTCGCTAGTGAGTATTTTGTAATCTTTCTACATGTAAAACCGGAGAGAAGGCAACTTATTTCATTTGGGTACCATTGGTGGTATATATACCATTTATGGGACTTGGGGGGGGGGGGGGGGGGGGGGGGGATTTAATTTGCACTCTTTAACAGTTTGACTGAACAATTCCCTGTGGTTGCGTAACCGTGGTTCTCTAAGTGGGGGTGGGACCACCTCACCCCAATTGACGACAGTCTAAAATCCTCGGTGTTCATCGCTTAACTCTGAGTGTACACGAGAAGGTCCAAATGGGGGTCCATCTTAAGTTTGCACACCGTCAACGAGGCCTGTAACTCCCCAGGGACCCCTGGGAACCAGTGTTTTGAGGGGTCCCCAGCAAAATGCAGAGCCATATGAGCCATATGTTTGTACATTACAACAAGTACTACTTTTAAGATCACCGACTCTCTCCACTGTTATCTCCCCCACATATAATACTGTAGAATTCTGCACTACTGTAATCTAACAAGGGGGTCATAACATATTTTCAAATGGGGATCAACGGCAATACGTATCAATATTTGTTTTGGGGGGGGGGGGGCAGTGTGTGACGTGACATGAACATCTTTGAGAACACAAATAGAACAACGACGCAGTATTGTCAATAAAACTACTGGCGAAAAGCCACAGGGAATGCATGTCCTCTGTGACATTACTAGGCTATGTATTGCATGTGCGGCTTCTTCTTGCAGACACAGAATGCAGCTGTCAGGTCCAGACATAACCAGGGCCTCTTTCGGTATGTCTGTATGCCTGTATGCCTGTATGCCTGCCTGGCCTGCCTGACTGACTGTCTTTTGACTGACTTTCTGTAAGAAGAGCATGCATTCACTTCGCTGTTGCCACATAATGTAGATGTTAGCAGTTCAAAGCCAGAGCCAGACACAGCCAAGATTTACCCAGAGTAGACAGACACACACACACACACACACAACCCCCCACATCACCACAGGTTAGCTTGGCCTGCTCACTACTATTCTCACTTAAAAACATTCCGAAATGGAACTCGGGGTCGACATGACATTAGCCTCATGACAACTAGCAAAGAAGACCCAGGCGACATCCCGAGAGCTTGGTTCGATCAAATAAAATAAAAACATTAATGTGTGTGTGTTTTGTGTTTCATTTAGTTTCACTAGAGGCAAAACACAAGACCTCCCCCTCAGTCAAGACCTAGACTGGCCTTACTTGGGTTAAAATAATAAGAGCTATTGGACAATATTGACAGATGTGTTGGTTGAGTCAAACAGCCAACATAATGCAGCAGCCTTTAATGGTTTTAAGTTGTCTAGTAAAAAAACTTCTGTGCTGCAGCCAGCCTAGGCAGCGTTAGTAGCATCGATGCTAACTAGCATGCTAAGCACCGAGGTCCATTGAAAGTGATGGCAGAACATGCTAACCTCATTAGCCTCGGTGGGCTAGCCCAGGGGTTGGATGGGTTGGATGACTCCCGACACCAAGTGTTTACAAAGTGTACAAACCGTGAGGTTTATTCAGCTCGCGACTCACGATGTTAAGAAGAGTTTGATTAATGTAGCCTCAAATTAACAACAAAATACTACCCCAACACAAAGTACAACAAACTAGGATGGGTCAGGCCACGTCAAAAGCAAGCGAAGTCTAGCTTCGGGTGTTATTCAATTATGATCCGCTGTTTTAGCTATTTGGGGAAAACAAACTATAGAAAAAAAAATGTAATCATGTAGCCTTTTTTATGAATTAAAATGTTTTGAACACGTGCCCAACTTTAAGTCTAAATGTTGAGTTTAATGTCCTCATAAGGCTACATGCATTGACATCACTGTCGTGTCCTTTTGGAATCTTCAGCCTAGAATGGAGGAGAAAAAAAACTAACCTGAGTATCTGTTCTGTCTGCCCTGGCTCTGCTCTGTCTGCTGCTGCTGCTTTGGTGTAAAGTGCTACTCAGTACTCACTAGTCACTGCTCCACTACAGTGTTGCCACGTAGGTTTAGCGAGAGAAACAAGCAAAACCAGAAAACAAAGCCCAAAAGAATAGAATCTAATATTCTATATATTCTATAATTCATGTTCTATTACATGGCTCTGGGCCATTGGTTCCCAAACTTTTTCATGTCAAGGACCCCTAAATTGACACTAATTAGCCTGCGGACCCCCAATTTGAAAAGTTATGCCAGGGACCCCAGGCCATAAGAGAATATTTTTATGGCTCTAGCAGAGATTCTCAACCATTTTAATTTCAAGGACCCCCCTCATCCCATGCACTGCAGTTTGACATGCATTAGTCTACGGACCCCCATTTAATGGCATTTATATCACTGGAACCCCCAATTTATATTGTAAAATCGATGTTTAATTTAATTCTGAGAGTATACAAAATGGAAGAATACGTTCAGAGTTACAGACCCATAAATTCCATTTTGTTCCAATTAACTATAATTTAGCCAGGGACCCCCTGGAACTCCCTCAAGGACCCCTGGGGGTCCCCGGACCTCACTTTGGGAACCACTAGGGAAGCACTGGTTTAAACATTAGGAAACAAGCCCAAAATAAGCGAGTACACTTTTGAAACAGGCTCCCCAAAAACGCCGAAACCCGCAGCTATACGAATTATTTACATAGCAACTTTACAGAAATAGAAGCCCACAGTCGCTTATAATAAGCGGACATGGCAACACAGCTCAGTACCTGACCAGCGTCAAGTTGCACATCATGCTACAGCAACACACCGATGGTGGACTTCAAAATAAAACACTCACTCACGGATATACGTAATTATTTTGTTAACCGATGACGTTTTCCAAAATAGATTTTCACATTAAATAAAAATAAATAAAAATAAATAATAATGACTTTCCATTCTACATAGGCCTACTGTGAATACAAATTTCAATCAATCATCAGTCAGTCCTGTGTATTCAATTCATCATGACATCCAAGACATCATCAACACTGGTAGCAATAAACATAGGCTATTATATGTAGGCCTACTGGCTACTGTAAACACTTGTGGGTGGGGGTGGGGGTGGGGGTGGGGGGGTTTCTAGTGTTAATCCTTTTAGTAGGACCAGTTACTCCAACACCTCAGTGGCACTAAAAACAAAGCTTCAGACCTCCCAAAACAAACTACACCCCGAACCACAACCCACCTAGATTCAACACACGTATAGTTTTTTAATGGTGTAGCCTTTCCAGTGTATTTGTATAGCTTTAAGTGTACTTTTTCATTTGATGGGTCCTTTCTCACACGTTTCCTTTTTTCCCTTTTTCTACTTAATGATTGCCTGATTGTTCTTGTGTAATAACAATGTAATGAGTTGAACCACGTGATTTGCTTCTAAGTGGTTAATTGCAATTGCTGGACAGACTGGTCCCCACCGGTCTCCAGCCCTATTTAATGAGTTTGTTGCTCTGTGTTTTGTTAGCCCTGATGAAGACCGTACGTATAGGTCGAAACATGTCGGTTGAATAAAGTTTTCCTCCTTTTTAACATTAAGTGTGCCCGGATCTCCGCTTTGTTCTATATAGATGTGTTATCCCGATTGATCCCAGGAGCACCTTTTTACTATTTTTACATTTTTATACCTGCACACCTCCTGAGCACCTGGTTGCTTCCTTGCCTCTGACATGTTGCTAGTTAGTTTGAATGGCTCCGTGTCAGATGACAGGATTAAGCAAATATCAATAGGACTGGTATTTAAGATACTCAAGAAAGGAGACAGTGCCTTCATATCTGTCTTAATTACTTCAAAATCATGTCACTGGTTTCTTTCAAGATTACCCTGAAAAAAAAACAAGGAAAGGAGGTGTACCTCTTCATTCCTGATGATTTGTGATAATAAAACAAAAGGTCAAAATAAAATCATATAGCCAAGATATGCCATAGGCCAGGGAAGTATATCAAAATGGAAAGCACATAACGCTTTTAGAGTTCTTGAGTAAATGTACTTTCCATCACTGGTGACAGAGATTATACAATACACACGATGGAGAGTTCGCATAACAACTAAAATGGCGAGAAAATTAAATCAAAACTAGATAATAAAGTGTCCCTCGGGGCACAGGTTTCCACCAAGGCAGTGCAGGTTGTGGCCTCCTGGTGGCGCTATAATAGGCCAATGTGAAAAGGGTGCCATTTGTTCTTATGCCTTTGATGGCAATTGGATGATTTGAGGCATTTTGTTCCAAAAATGTGTTTTGCAAAAATCCACCTGTTGGTGGCGCTATAACAGGCCAATGTGAAAAGGGTTGAATATATTCCTCAGCCTAGTAGGAAAGTGCGTGAAAGATTTCACGTAAAATGCACTCTGCGTTCATGATTTGAGGCTTGAGGTGGAGACAATAAAACAGTTGATTAAAAAAAGGGGGGATTTTTGTATATCAGTGGTGTGACATTTTAACATTTAAAATGTAAAGTCTTTGCCATGGTCCTTCAAAAGTGTATTAAAAAATGTTAACAGAAAAATCCACCCCAGTATATGCCATGCAAGGTGTGTTTCTCTCTGCTTCTTCAGATGCAATGGAAAACACCTTATTTTAGTCGCCCCTGCTCCGATTTGCTATTATTACAGCCTTTTTTAGCATTTGGCATTGTGACACATCAAACTTTATATAGAAAAGCATTTACCGTATTTTTTCACAGGTGTTGTGAATGACAATGTGAATGTGAACATCATTGCACTCGCACACTAATATAGGAGAAATAACCAAGACAGTTATTATATTATTGAGCATTGGAACACTCATTGTATTTAATTATCAATATGTCCATAATGATTTCACAAATTCACAATCACATAGAATCTCAGTGTATCTGTTTTTAAAATACAGCACCAAAGTAAAATAACTAAAGCTTTAAAAAATCGGTCAAACTGTTTAAAAATAGCTGATCTACAAAATCACATGTTGCTGAATGAGGAGAGATGTGTTGTGAGCTTGTAGATGGAACAGATGAAATAGGGCTTATAAGTGTGTGATGCATGTTTCATATAATACCAATCTAAATCTGCAAAGTAACTAATTAATAACTAAAGCTTTCAATTAATTGTAGAGAAGTTTGCCTCTGAGATGTAGCGGAGTAGAAGTATAATGTATTGACATACTCAAGTAAAGTACCTCAGAATTGTACTTAATGACAGTCCCTGAGTAAAAGTACTTAGTTAATTCCGATCACATGGCTCTATTTATACACACATGAAGGGGGAATTGGCACAACAACTGAAATGAGGAGTAAATGAAATAAAAACAAAACATTATAGGGAAAAAAAGAAAGAAAACAGATCTATCGTCTGAGAATCTCTCAGTAGTCTGTATGCAGTTTAACCTGGGCATTCTATAAATGCTTTCTAAATTGAAACAGTTGTTTGTTTTCAACCTATCTTGCCATATATCGTTGCTGTTACCTCTTATCTCCCAATTTATTTTTTTGTGTGTGTCCGTCGATGTATTGCATGTGGTCCCTGACCTGACCACGCATTAAAAACAATCTTTCCACTAGTTGAGAAACCGTGAACTGAATGATTTGGTGACTATCCATGTATTGTAGTCATTTACTGACAAGTTGGAGGTCAAGAACAATTTAGTTAGAATCTCAATAGGGGGAAGTGCGCCAGATTGTCTGGTTGAGTCATTATTACTAGGAAAGTCTCTGACCATTGGTTGAGAAACAGTGGGATGTATACACATGATGCATAGCAAGTGTTACAAAATATCCCCACCCAACACAACAGTGGTCCCCAGGTTGATTCTAAGTCAGGGTGGCTGTCCCCAGGTTGATTCTAAGTCAGGGGGGTGGTCCCCAGGTTGATTCTAAGTCAGGGGGGTGGTCCCCAGGTTGATTCTAAGTCAGGGTGGTGGTCCCCAGGTTGATTCTAAGTCAGGGTGGCTGTCCCCAGGTTGATTCTAAGTCAGGGTGGTGGTCCCCAGGTTGATTCTAAGTCAGGGTGGTGGTCCCCAGGTTGATTCTAAGTCAGGGTGGTTATAAAATAGCTCAAGGCTGTATTGCTGATTACTTAGCTTAGGACCCCCGCAGTGGTGTCCGGTTAGAACTTAAACCAGGATGCTTTGACTTCTGCCTTCTCCCTGAAGCTGACCCTCTATATATTCTCCGACCAGGCTTGTCACGATGACTAAGCCAGTTAGATCTATCCATATATGGTTCTATCCATATATGGTTCTACCATATCTATCGATATCAGCACTAGGTCGGCTCGGGCCCAAATATAGGGGTTGTCATACTAAACATGTCATATATCATATAGCCCAACGTCAGAGTCTTCGTTACAGCCACCCCAGATTTCACGTTGAAATCTATACCGCATCCAGAAGACTCAGACAATTATTGTCCTTTCTTTCGGCTAGGTTCTAACAGGCCAGGCCTGGTAGTTATCCAGCAAGGGAGGCTCTCGAAGATGTTAATCTCTCTCCATTAGTCTGCTGACGATCTGTGTATGCTCACAATCCAAGCTATTTGGCGATCAATGCTCCCTCAATATTATTGACTTGGTTTGGCTGTACGGCAGGAGATACCTCGGAAGATACAGCCACCCCGTGCAAAACTTGAAGATCTCTCATGATTCTGATACGCAACTCTTCAGGTTGACCCTTCAATCCGACCTGCTTGGCAACTGTGTGTAACAAAATGGTTCGCCCTGAACCATCATCCAGAACTGCATATACTTCCATTACTTTGCCACAATTGCAAATTAGAACTTTGCACACCTTTAACATGACATTTCTCCCTTTAGGCGGTGGATAGCCCACATGCAAGGACTCTCCTGCTATAGTCAAGATTGCTGGCTGCGGTAATTCCTCTTGTAAATCCTGTCCCGTCTCGATCTTAGGTGTCCTAGGGTTCCGCAAAGGTTCATCTGCTCTCCGGTTCAACCGGGTCCGGCTCCTATTAATACTGTGAAGAGCCAGAGGGTGCCTTCCACCACATTTCACTGTAGTTTACAGTTTCTTGCCTGCATGACGACGTCCATTGCTGATAACACAGCTTCATCTGTCATATCAAATCTCGTTTCACCATTAAACTCAGTCGTTTGAACCTGCCGCATACCCCAAGATGGTGTGTGCCGCTATTACAGTACTGACATACGGCTTCTTGCCGTCTTGCTGGTTACTTGGTGTACGATCGGCAGAATTGGGTGCTACTACCGTACCATGCATGATGACTGTTCGTCTCCGGTTATGCTCATGGTCATTTCTGCAAGAGTGACCGTCCAGCCTCCTTGCTGGACTACTTCGGTCCCTATGAACCTGGACTTCTGGTCTGTCAGCTTGCACTTTCATCTCGATATCCTATCGGTGAACGAAGCCTCTGCCGTCCTCCGACTGCTCCAACATCTATGGGAGGGTTGATATAGCTCCGATGCCCTTGCATCATCATGCTGTCCAGACAATGCTCTCATGATATCCACCATGCCTTCTGGCCCTAATGACATATAAAGCTCTTGGTGAAATGTCCAGACAATGCTCTCATGATATCCACCATGCCTTCTGGCCCTAATGACATATAAAGCTCTAGGTGAAAGCCTTCGTTCTGCCACCCCCAGATTTCCCATGGAAATCTGTACCATATCTAGAAGGCTTGAACAGTAGACCCCTCAGGCCACCCCAATACAAGCATACGGAGGCTTGAACATCAAGCCATTCAGACCACCTCATTGATGGCGTCCAGTCGTCCCGCTTTCTTCCTTTGATGTTACGGTGGGTCATACAAACCTCAAGATCAAATCACATGCCACCCATTAAGGGCGTTCCCTGTCAATGGGTCAGAGTCTGCCAATCCATGCAGTTCCAGTTTGAAGTAACGCCCTCTTGACCGTATCAAAGGTGGTCCACAGCTTCGGACCCAGGCTTCTACAACACCACGCCATCACTTCAACCCTGGCGTCTACAACACGACGCCATCACTTCGACCCTGGCGTCTACAACACCACGCCATCACTTCAACTCTGGCGTCTACAAGACCACGCCACCACTTCGACCCTGGCGTCTACAACACCACGCCACCACTTCGACCCTGGCGTCTACAACACGACGCCATCACTTCAACCCTGGCTACTTTCAGGGAGGTGATCATATCCAGTGCTCTCTCTCTCTCTCCCTGCACATCACCAGTGCTCTGCACATCACCAGTGCTCTCTCTCCTGCACATCACCAGTGCTCTCTCTCTCCTGCACATCACCAGTACTCTGCACATCACCAGTGCTCTCTCTCCTGCACGTCACCAGTGCTCTCTCTCCTGCACATCACCAGTGCTCTGCACATCACTAGTGCTCTCTCTTTCCTGCACATCACCAGTGCTCTCTCTTTCCTGCACATCACCAGTGCTCACTGACTCTAAGGGCCGGGGAGGTCTCACGGCTCCGAGATTCTGGCATCCAGATTCTGGTAACAGGGTGGGTCTCGCAGCTTCGAGACGCTGCTGCTCACCTAAGGAGCAGCCAGGACCGCCAGAGCGTTCATGCTCTGGCGGCAACAGAGTGCATCTCACCGCTTCGAGATGCTGCTGCTCACCTGCGGAGCAGCCAGGACCGCCAGAGCGTTCATGCTCTGGCGGCAACAGAGTGGGTCTCACAGCTTCGAGACCCTGCTGCTCACCTAAGGAGCAGCCAGGACCGCCAGAGCGTTCATGCTCTGGCGGCAACAGAGTGCATCTCACCGCTTCGAGATGCTGCTGCTCACCTGCGGAGCAGCCAGGACCGCCAGAGCGTTCATGCTCTGGCGGCTACAGAGTGGGTCTCACAGCTTCGAGACCCTGCTGCTCACCTAAGGAGCAGCCAGGACCGCCAGAGCGTTCATGCTCTGGCGGCAACAGAGTGCATCTCACCGCTTCGAGATGCTGCTGCTCACCTGCAGAGCAGCCAGGACCGCCAGAGCGTTCATGCTCTGGCGGCAACAGAGTGGGTCTCACAGCTTCGAGACCCTGCTGCTCACCTAAGGAGCAGCCAGGACCGCCAGAGCGTTCATGCTCTGGCGGCAACAGAGTGCATCTCACCGCTTCGAGATGCTGCTGCTCACCTGCAGAGCAGCCAGGACTGCCAGAGTTTTCAGACTCTGGCAGCGACTGGGTTACCATCTGGTTAAAATCTTGCCACTGAGTCATAGAAGCTACTCAAGGTATATGGGTTGTAAAGCCAGATACCTTGGTTCGTATGTGTCTGGAAGACTTCAGCATCCCGTTACTGCGGTAAGCCCTAATCCGTACTCAAGAAGGACCATATAAAATAGCTCAAGGCTGTATTGCTGATTACTTAGCTTAGGACCCCCGCAGTGGTGTCCGGTTAGAACTTAAACCAGGATGCTTTGACTTCTGCCTTCTCCCTGAAGCTGACCCTCTATATATTCTCCGACCAGGCTTGTCACGATGACTAAGCCAGTTAGATCTATCCATATATGGTTCTATCCATATATGGTTCTACCATATCTATCGATATCAGCACTAGGTCGGCTCGGGCCCAAATATAGGGGTTGTCATACTAAACATGTCATATATCATATAGCCCAACGTCAGAGTCTTCGTTACAGTGGTGGTCCCCAGGTTGATTCTAAGTCAGGGTGGTGGTCCCCAGGTTGATTCTAAGTCAGGGTGGTGGTCCCCAGGTTGATTCTAAGTCAGGGGGGTGGTCCCCAGGTTGATTCTAAGTCAGGGTGGCTGTCCCCAGGTTGATTCTAAGTCAGGGGGGTGGTCCCCAGGTTGATTCTAAGTCAGGGTGGTGGTCACCAGGTTGATTCTAAGTCAGGGTGGTGGTCACCAGGTTGATTCTAAGTCAGGGTGGTGGTCCCCAGGTTGATTCTAAGTCAGGGTGGTGGTCACCAGGTTGATTCTAAGTCAGGGTGGTGGTCACCAGGTTGATTCTAAGTCAGGGTGGTGGTCACCAGGTTGATTCTAAGTCAGGGTGGTGGTCCCCAGGTTGATTCTAAGTCAGGGGGGTGGTCCCCAGGTTGATTCTAAGTCAGGGTGGTGGTCACCAGGTTGATTCTAAGTCAGGGTGGTGGTCCCCAGGTTGATTCTAAGTCAGGGTGGTGGTCCCCAGGTTGATTCTAAGTCAGGGTGGTGGTCACCAGGTTGATTCTAAGTCAGGGTGGTGGTCCCTCGTTCACAATCAGTTGAAAACCCTTGTCCTACTCGATCACACTATACAGCGTCACACGAAAGCATCAAAAGTAGCAGATCCACAAGCTCAAAACGTGTCTGTCGCAAAGCTGAAAATCTAAAATGACACAGATGCTAATATAATGAGTGGAGTATACTGTAGGAGTGAGTGAGGTCATCAAGGCAGTCTGGTGTCGGTCACAGAGCTGAGCGTCAGGTCACAGAGCGTCAGGTCACAGAGCTGAGCGTCAGGTCACCGGCCACATGCAGTCTGGTGTCGGTCACAGAGCTGAGCGTCAGGTCACCGGCCTGAGGTCACAGAGCTGAGCGTCAGGTCACCGGCCTGAGGTCACAGAGCTGAGCGTCAGGTCACCGGCCTGAGGTCACAGAGCTGAGCGTCAGGTCACCGTCCACATGCAGGCGAGTGATGGACTGCAGGTTGTGCATGCGGTGCTTGAACGCCAACAGATGAGCGCCATTCACGGCCACTTGAAACTCCTGGCTGGTGCACATGACCTTAATCTGACAGGACACAGCACGAACAGTGCGCGTGCGGGCACACACACACACACACACACACACACACACACACACACACACACACACACACACACACACACACACACACACACACACACACACACACACACACACACACACACACACACACACACACACACACACACACACACACACACACACACACACACACACACACACACACACAAACATGAAAACACAGCACACAAATCCACATGCATGGGGTTACATTCTGTTTATTGTTAATGACATTTAATGTTTGTGTTATAGGGACAAGATGACGTCAATTTTCCCTTCATTGTCAATGGCGTTTTTAAAACAAACATTGAACTAAAAACAAACATTAAACCTGTATATAGGAGGGGCCCTCAAAAAGAGCAGGCCAAGTACAGTGTGCCCCTACATACTGTACCAACCGGATGCTGCTGGGGTGGCGCTGCAGGCAGTGGCAAAGTAACAGACCACCACGGCGGAGGTTGTGGGTTGGAATCCACCGTGGTACGGCCGGCGCTGTCGAGCAACTACTCTATACGAAGACAATTACCCTGCGTGTTGTTCGGGGCAGGGAGGTTACATGCATTTTAGGCCACGGACCCTCATCTATCTATCTATGCACTGTAAATTCACAAAGTCTCGCCCCACCGACTTCAAATTCGACACACGCGTTCCACACCACCACAGGGAGTGCAGTGCCCGGTGTCGAGTCCGTCGGATAGCCGGTTGTCCAGGACCAGCACACAAGCCTCTGCCCGGGCTCTGGACAGGGCCCAAATTAGTCAATAATTGATCACACCTGATCACCCCTAGATCCCCATATATGGAGTCGGCCTGTTCTGATATCACAATGATGTTCTGACATCTGCATAGACTCCATATTTGGGAATGCCTGACAAGGAATCGTAATCGACTTGAATCGCGATGGCAGTGCCAATATGCACACGTCTGCCAAATGGACCCGTAAACGGTCCTCAGGGAATGCAGGTTGAGAAGCAGTGCTGTGGACTAGAAGGTCTCACCTCAAACGCCTGTCCAGCAGTGAAGGGGAAAGTGGCTTCATCCTGCTCTTGACCCCACTTCCCCGCCTGGTAGATGTTACAAATGACCAACTGTCTGCTACCTTGGTTAAAACGAGGGTTGAAGTAGAACGCGCTGTCTCCGTTCTCGGTCATGAAGTCTAGCGTGAACCTGATCGCGCACACACACACACACACACACACACACACACACACACACACACACACACACACACACACACACACACACACACACACACACACACACACACACACACACACACACACACACACACACACACACACACACACACGGTAAGGAGACACAGCAGGGGGTCCGGGATAGAAACCCTTAGGGGTCCTCGGAGTTACTACAGGGGGCCACCCTGTAGTAACTCTTTTTTTTTTTTTTACATAAACCACTTTAGGGTAACATTCGCCGAAAATAGCAGAAAAGTTCACATTAACATGAATCCGACATCCAAAGATCATGTGGAAACAAACAAAAAATTATAATTCAGACAACACTGAGGATGGTGCTGTCAAACAAGTCTATGAAGCTATCTATGAGATCTATCAAATCTATAACACAATGTTATACAATATGGTCCCTGCTTCATCTCTCTCAGCTAAGGGGTCTGAAAAAGACCCCTCCCACGCACGCACGCACGCACGCACGCACGCACGCACGCACGCACGCACGCACGCACGCACGCACGCACGCACGCACGCACGCACGCACGCACGCACGCACACACACACACACACACACACACACACACACACACACACACACACACACACACACCAGTGAGGGTTGGGTTTGATGTTTCCACGGATGGTGATCAGTAGTTTGTCGTACACTCCGTTCCTCAGGGCGTGATTATAAGGAATTGCCTGCATGTCAGAAACAAACCAAAGGTCATTATAGGGATAAACACGATTTTCTTCTTTCAAATTTTTTATCCCACGATTTTGTAACCCATTTTTTACAGTCTATGTTTTCACCCCTGTGTCAATTATCTAATGTGATCCTGGGCTCTACACACCCTCCGCCAACCTGGGGAGAGCAACGGACTTGAACCCATGCTTCCTTCATACATGAGTGTCCAAGTTGCTCCTTTACAACTGACAGGGGGGAGTTTCCCTGGTTGGACGTAGCGCGTGGAAGGAACACGTTATTCCAACCAGTTCCATTCCCCTCCATCAGGAGCCCCGGCTGGCCATGGGGGGAGGCAGTTTAGAGACCAGGATTACGGCATGTTTTTTGTGAGGGTACCTACCCACAAAACACTACGATTTGAATGATAATATAACATGAATATAACTGTGAAATATAACTATTTGTTCTTCAAAACCTTGAACTCAAAGTATACTATATTAGTTCCATTGATCAAAAGCCAGAACAATCAATTGAATAAAAATAAAATTGCACGTGGGCCACCCATTCGATCAGAAATAGAAAAACGGCACGCATGGTCGCATGCGCCAAAAGCTCCTACCAAGCTTTCCTGAGGGGCAGTGGGGATGACTGGCACTGGGCCTTGTCCAGGAGCAGCAATGGGCCATCCTCCGGGGGCACTGGGCTGGCCCTCCCGGTTTCCTAAATGAGAAGCGGTATGAATGTATACACAGTTTGAATAAACAACCATCCTGAGCCAGAGGCAAGTCCTGACAGCTCACCGTCCGTCACACACATGACAAGGCAAGGCGAACGGATTCGTATGATAATCAAGCGATAAGCACCCGTAGGTTACTTATCAGTCGAATGCAATCGAGCCAGCAGGCTCGCCTGGAGCCGACTGGCTGCGATTAGGAAACGTAGAAGCGTCCGACGTGGAGTTGATCGCGTTGTAGGAATAGTAACCCTTAATCTAACCTCAGTCTTAACCGGCCCGTAAATCCCCTAACCTCATTTCAGTCTTAACCGGCCCGTAAGTCCCCTAACCTCATATCAGTCTTAACCGGCCTGTGAGTCCCCTAACCTCATATCAGTCTTAACCGGCCCGTAAGTCCCCTAACCTCACATCAGTCTTAACCGGCCCGTAAGTCCCCTAACCTCATATCAGTCTTAACCGGCCCGTAAGTCCCCTAACCTCATATCAGTCTTAACCGGCCCGTAAGTCCCCTAACCTCATATCAGTCTTAACCGGCCACGAAAGTCAGTTTCACAATGTTTTAGCTTCAGCAGATCTACAAGATCTATATGCAGTCGGCTCCAGACGAGCCTGTTGGTCAAGGTCAAGTGGGTAGCAAGGCAGGTTCATTTATATAGCACACATACCTCATACGCAAACACAATCCTAAAGTGCTCTATATGAAATAGATTAAATGAAAAGAACATATAGAAAGAAAAAAATAATATATAGCCTCTATATATATATATATATATATATATATATATATATATATATATATATATATGACAGACAGCCAGACAGACATACACCCCCCTCACAAACCCCCAACTTTCAAGTTTTACTAACTACACACACACAGCAGTGGAAATGTCTTTCCATGTGCAGCAGAGGCACCTGGCAGGGCATTAGTGAGAACTCGCTAACACTCTGCATGGACCAGGGCTAGGAGGGTGTGTCACTCGTCCCATCTAGTACCCAGGAAGGGTGGCCCTTTGGACGGGCCGAGCAGCCGAGCGACAGACCCCTCCTGGCCTATTATCTTTGTCTTACCTGCATTCGTGGCATTGAGTCTCTCAACTTCCTGCTGCAAGTAGTCTCTCTCTGCTGCCAGGTCGTCCTGTCTGGCCTCTAACACATCTCTCTCTAGGGTGCAGTTTTCATAAGTGCTCTTTAACAGATCTCTGCCAGCGGTGACGTTGTCATAACTACCTCTTAGCAAGTCTCTTTCTTCTACCAAATCATTGTGACTAGGCTGCAACCCACTTACTGTGGTTTGACAAAAGTTCATGTTAGTCCGCTCGTACTCCAATTCCTTCGTTTTACTCCAGTGATCAACCTCCAACTGTTCTTTCTCGCTTTTAGTGGTGTTGTGAGTGTCCTCCAGTTTTCTAAACTCAGCAAGCAAGGCCTCGTAGCTGATCTGTAACCGCTCAGTGGCTCTGGTGACATTGTTGTACTTGTTCTGTAACACAGAACTCTCTTTAATCGTTGATCTGTAACTGGTCCGCAACTCATTCCGTTGTTTTGCGGCTGAACTGTAATTGGTTTGCAACAGGTCTCTGGCTTTAGTCAAGGCATCATTATTGGTCTGTAAACGATCCTGGTTGGCTTTAAGCTGGTCTCTCTCTTTAGTTAGAACACTTTTGTCAGCCTGCAATTGTTTCTCACTAGCTTTAAGTGTGTTTCTTTCATTTGTCAGGGCGCCGTTTCTTTGTTTCAGGACATTGATTTCGGACGATACTCTGTCTTTCTCTCTCTGTAAGTCACCGTTGCTGCTCTGCAAGTGGGCTTGAGTGTTCTGCTGCTCATGTCTCTCTTTGATCACGGCGTTCAGGTTGGTCTGCACGTTGTCTCTTTGTTTAGTTAAGGCGTTGTAGTTGTTTTGCAGATGTTGTTCTGCTTTCCTGGCTGCAAAAAAAAGAGACAGTTTACTGATAAACTTAAGGTGCAAGAAATATACTCTATGTGTATGTTTAAAAAATGTGCCCCACTGCCCCCCCCCCCCCCCCCCCCCCTCCCAAAAAAAAGGTTTATATATTGTTGTCCAGTAGGCCTCTCTAAATATAATTATATTTGCATAATTCAGTTTCATCCACAAAATATGATTTACCGTGTTTCTGTATTGATGAACTTTGAGACAAAGAACATACACATCATAATCATATCATAAAAATATATATTTTGAATTGAACCCTTCATTTATTCTGGCTGAGCGTTGAGGCTGAGCGTTGAGGTTGGCCGGCCGATAATAACTAAATTAAACACAAACAGGTCACATGCTGAGCTAGGGAAAAAGCAAGTTCCGTATCCAATTTCTGTAGGATATTGTGGTGTTAATCCTCAGTGTGAATTGTGGAAATTATTCCAGGAAGCTGGGGCATCAAAACAGAAAGCAGACCTTCCAAGATTTAACATATCGTGAAATACAGAGTGCATGTATTGCATATACATTGTATATATGACAATGTAATCAGTGACTTACAACGGACTCCTTGCCCTATGACCCCGGCCAGCAGAAGAACACACAGCAGCCCAAGACACACTGCAGCCGTCCTGAAAGGTCTCTTTCTCAACTCATGAACTGGACCATGGGAAGCAGAGCAAAGATAGAACAATAAAATAACTAGACTCTGTGTGCGTGCGTGCGTGCGTGCGTGCGTGCGTGCGTGCGTGTGTGTGTGTTCTATAAAACAAACACATTCTGATGAAAAATTCCTGTAAATGTATATACCTAGGTAGGTGATTATCTTTAAGTTTTAAACATAGTGTATCGAGGTTTTATATTTTAATCATTCCATTTTCAAATTAAGCTTTATTTTTGTGTGTGTACCTGTTAGATTAAACTTGCTTCCGACTACAGTAAGCGGCCTGTAGCTGTTCTGACTGTCATCCATGTCCATGGTCGTCAACAAGGTAGCTTAGCTGGGCTGGATGGAGTTTAGGTGGAGATGACCATTTCACTATACAAATGTGACATATTTGATCAAAGAAATGTCAACTTAAAAGACAACCAATCAATTACCTGGACCTGGAGAGCTGAGAACAGATGAGGAGAATGATTCCCCTGTTGGTCACGCATTTAACCCATTTAGGCTTGACGTCGAAATAAAAAAAAACGTTCGCTCTGAAAGAATATATAGCTATTCAAAGATTTGTGCCGCATTTTTACGATTTTTCAAAAATAGCAGACCTACAAGTTCATAGCGCGCCACTCGGTGGCGCGCTATGAGCTTGTAGGTCTGCTATTTTTCAATAGCTAAAGTAGAACAGAATGCTTGAAACACAAAAAGGCGTTCCCGCCCAAAATGGGTTACGGTTGTCCGAGGGAACAGTGGTAAAAATGACTACTGTACACCATTTCATGATCTTGGTGTAAGCCCCGCCCCCACTTCAAGAAGTTGAGAAAGCAGAATTAGAAAACTTGCTGACCTAAACAACTTAGATCACTGTTCCGCGGAAGGGTGTCAATGTTGTCAGTTTCTGCATGGGAAGTGTGAGGTTCCTCAAATTCCACAGAAAACAGAGTTAGAATCATATTATCATGCTGTGTCAGCAGTATCAGTAACATACCACTCATATATTTCAGTAAAAAAAATGCCTGGGTTTGATATAATTTGTTGCACATAGTATAGTGCAATAAATTAAATAAAACCCCTTTACAGATTTAATTAATTAATCTTTTTTGTTTTGTTTTTTAAGATATTTTTTTTGCGGCTTACGCCTTTTGTTGGTTTTTGAAGGGACAGACAGTAGGCTGACAGGAAACGGGAGAGAGATGGGGGAAGACATGCAGTAAGGGCCGTGTCGGGCTCGGGAGTCGAACCCGCGGCACACTGCGACTGGATTACCAGTCGGGTGCCCAGACGGTTACGCCACCGCCTGGGCCAATTAATCTTTTTATTAGCTATTAAACTCATCATGCGTATGGGTGAGGATGTGCACATGACGGGAGTTAGCATAACAATAGCATAACAATAATTAGCATAACAATAATTAAAATAAAACTGTTGATTAAAAAAAGGTGTAAAAACTAAAAAGTAGATTTTTACTTAAGTAAAAGTATCAATACCACAATATAGAAATACTTTGTTAAAATGGTAAATGGTGCATTTATATAGCGCCTTTATCCAAGACGCTTTGCATAGATTGTGCATTACATTCACCCATTCACACACCGATGGTGGAAGAAACCATGCAAGGCACCAACCAGCACATCAGGAGCAATTAGGGGTTCAGTATCTTGCTCAAGGACACTTTGACACTAACTCTGGGGGAGCCCGGGTTCAAACTGGCAACCTTACGGTTACCATCCAGCCACTCTACCCCTGAGCCACTGCCGCCATCTGCAGTAAAGGTCCAGCATTCAACATTTTACTTGAATAAAAGTACAAAGGTATTGGCATCAAAATATGCTTACAGTACCAACGTTTTTAAAAGAACTGAACGGTTTGAAAATAGCTGATCTACAAGCTCACATGTCGCAAAAGAGATGTGTTGTGAGCATGTAGATCAGGTATTTTCGAACATATGGTATAAAATATGGCACAAGTGAAGTACTATGTCTGCGTCTGAGATGTAGCCGAGTAGAAGTATAAAGTATTGAAAATTGACATATTCAAGAAAAGTAAAATACCTCAGAATTGTACTCGAGTAAATGTAACAGTGGTAAAAATAAATTGAGAAAGCGGAATTAGAAAACCTGCTGACCTAAACAACTTAGAAGGGCGTACCGCAGAAGGGCGTCAATGTTGTCAGTTACTGCATGGGAAGTCTGAGGTTCCTCAAATTCCACAGAAAAAAAGAGTTAGAATCTCAAGATAGTTCCGTGTGATAGAGGGGTCAAAAATGAACGAAAGTTGCACTAATATTTTTGAAATAGGTCAACAATACAAATGATGTTAGTTTTGTGGATTCATTTACCTTTAATGCGTGGCCCCCTGCGCCCTTAATATTTCACCAAAACCAGAGCAGAACTCCCACCACGGGACTCGGGCAATCAATTAATACAGTTGCAACCACTATATTAATGGCAAGTATTTCATACAGCTTAAGTTAAAACAAATCCCTTTAAGGACAGTCTATGAGTAAATGTACTTAAGTTAATTCCAATCACTTGTCTCTATACACATATGACGGGGGAATTGGCATAACAACTAAAATAAACAGCTGTGTGAATAATTTTACCGATTTCTTAAAGGTACAGTGACAGTAGTACAGACAGATGCTTTTTTTAAACAAACAACTTTATTGAAGACATATATATATATATTTATTTTGTGTAACTTGGGAGTGACACAGACACACTACAGCACCATTGGCAGGACAGTTTGTCACAGACAAAATAGGTTGAATTTCAAAAGACGAGTTATATCGGTATGTAATACCGATGCATATCGGTAGACATTTGATTGATTGATTGATTGATTGATTGATTGATTGATTGGCGTATTTGCAGTACTGTAATTCTGCAACAGTTTGCAGAATTACAGTACATTTCAAGCACAACTCAATACAACTGTGGACGACACCATAAAGCATTACACTTGCTTACAATAGGGTCCACCATTTTCAATTAATCAGAATATTTAGAGACAGGAAAACAGGAAATCATCATAAAAGTAGGTAAAAAGGGAAAAAACATATACAGTGAGGGGAAAAAGGGATGGGTGGGGGATTCAGATTTTACCCGGGCCAGTTTCGAATTGCAGCCGTCCGCAGGTGCACGGTTTTGAAGGAGTCAAGGGATTCACAAGTCTTAATGACTGTTGGTAGGGCGTTCCACATTTTGGTGGCATAGGAGCGAAATTAATTTAGTCCCTTGTTCGTGCCGAATGTGGGTTGCACATGGTCCGTTGAACTCCCTCTGCTGTTGTGGGTGTGGACTTTGTTGACATTAAGGAAGTATTTACAGTACGACAGGTACATGGGTATCTTGGTGGTGTAGCGAATCTTGTGGACCAGACCCATTGCAAGATGCTGTACTCTGTCGTCAACCTAGGTAGGTCATTTCAACTTTTCGTGTGATAATATTGTCACCCACTGGATTCAGTTTTTCCTGGTACGATATGACCCGATATGCCAAATGAGGCCATATCGGTGGTCTACATATCGGTGGTCGACATATCGGTGGCCGATATATCGGTCGCGACTTGTCAACTGGCCAACTTTACAATCCTGATGACTACAACACAATGACTACAACATGACGTAACGATATCATCCTGATGACTACAAAACAATGACTACAACATGACGTAACGATATCATCCTGATGACTACAAAACAATGACTACAACATGACAACAAGATGCTGTACTCTGTCGTCAACCTAGGTAGGTAATTTCAACTTTTCGTGTGATAATATTGTCACCCACTCTATCCAAAAAAGAATGGATTCAGTTTTTCCTGGTACGATATGACCCGATATGCCAAATGAGGCCATATCGGTGGTCGACATATCGGTGGTCGACATATCGGTGGTCGATATATCGGTCGGGCACTAGAGTGAGGTCATCAAGGCAGTCTGGTCTCCGTCACAGAGCTGAGCGTCAGGTCTTTGTTCAGAACCAGACGCGTGATGGACTGCAGGTTGTGCATGCGGTGCTTGAACGCCAACAGATGAGCGCCATTCACGGCCACGTTAAACTCCTGGTTGGTGCACATGACCTTAATCTGACAGGACACAACACAAGGACATACAGTGTTATTTATTGACACTGTGGGGAAATGTGGTTATTTTGTGGGGACACCCGGCCGTCTCTCCTCTGCAGTGCTGGCAATTAGGGCTGTGAAGTGGCAGCGGTGGCCGAACGGATTGCGGAGCGGTCTTGATACCGGAAGGTCGCCAGTTCGAATCAGCGGTCCGACACGTTAAAATTACCACAGCTGAAGTGCCCTTGAACAAGGCATTGAACCACTACGATGAAATGTGTTCTATGAGCAGGGCCTGGCTGGAAACAAGTTATTGAGCTTAGCCCAGATACCCTGGGTAAATATAGTAATCGTTTCATTTCATTTCATTTCAATCTTTGGGTGTCCCACGATTCGATTCGATTCCGATTCTTGGGGTCACGATTCGATTCAAAATCGTTTTATTAGCATTAGCATTTTTTTCCAGATTCAAAACTATTCTCTATTCAAAATGATTCTCGGTTCAATACATAGGATTTCATCACGATCTACTCCAGCCAACTGAAGTGACTATACTACAGTAACTTGAAAATGACTGAAGACATGATGTTTACTGTGATTAGGGTAAGCTTACATTTCATATCACAAACACCATGTAGTGAAAACTCCTGTAACTAACCAGAAAAAAAAGAACATGACGTAACGATATCATCCTGATGACTACAAAACAATGACTACAACATGACGTAACGATATCATCCTGATGACTAGAAAACAATAACTACAACATGATGTAACGATATCATCCTGATGACTACAAAACAATAACTACAACATGATGTAACGATATCATCCTGATGACTACAAAACAATAACTACAACATGACGTAACGATATCATCCTGATGACTACAAAACAATGACTACAACATGACGTAACGATATCATCCTGATGACTACAAAACAATGACTACAACATGACGTAACGATATCATCCTGATGACTACAAAACAATGACTACAACATGACGTAACGATATCATCCTGATGACTACAAAACAATGACTACAACATGACGTAACGATATCATCCTGATGACTACAAAAAAATGACTACAACATGACGTAACGATATCATCCTGATGACTACAAAACAATGACTACAACATGACGTAACGATATCATCCTGATGACTACAAAACAATGACTACAACATGACGTAACGATATCATCCTGATGACTACAAAACAATGACTACAACATGACGTAACGATATCATCCTGATGACTACAAAACAATGACTACAACATGACGTAACGATATCATCCTGATGACTAGAAAACAATGACTACAACATGACGTAACGATATCATCCTGATGACTAGAAAACAATGACTACAACATGACGTAACGATATCATCCTGATGACTACAAAACAATGACTACAACATGACGTAACGATATCATCCTGATGACTACAAAACAATGACTACAACATGACATAACGATATCATCCTGATGACTACAAAACAATGACTACAACATGACGTAACGATATCATCCTGATGACTACAAAACAATGACTACAACATGACGTAACGATATCATCCTGATGACTACAAAACAATGACTACAACATGACGTAACGATATCATCCGGATGACTACAAAACAATGACTACAACATGACGTAACGATATCATCCGGATGACTACAAAACAATGACTACAACATGACGTAACGATATCATCCTGATGACTACAAAACAAAGACTACAACATGACGTAACGATATCATCCTGATGACTACAAAACAATGACTACAACATGACGTAACGATATCATCCTGATGACTACAAAACAATGACTACAACATGACGTAACGATATCATCCTGATGACTACAAAACAATAACTACAACATGACGTAACGATATCATCCTGATGACTACAAAACAATGACTACAACATGACGTAACGATATCATCCTGATGACTACAAAACAATGACTACAACATGACGTAACGATATCATCCTGATGACTACAAAACAATGACTACAACATGACGTAACGATATCATCCTGATGACTACAAAACAATGACTACAACATGACGTAACGATATCATCCTGATGACTACAAAACAATGACTACAACATGACGTAACGATATCATCCTGATGACTACAAAACAATGACTACAACATGACGTAACGATATCATCCTGATGACTACAAAACAATGACTACAACATGACGTAACGATATCATCCTGATGACTACAAAACAATAACTACAACATGACGTAACGATATCATCCTGATGACTACAAAACAATAACTACAACATGATGTAACGATATCATCTTGATGACTACAAAACAATGACTACAACATGACGTAACGATATCATCCTGATGACTACAAAACAATGACTACAACATGACGTAACGATATCATCCTGATGACTACAAAACAATGACTACAACATGACGTAACGATATCATCCTGATGACTACAAAACAATGACTACAACATGACGTAACGATATCATCCTGATGACTACAAAACAATGACTACAACATGACGTAACGATATCATCCTGATGACTACAAAACAATGACTACAACATGACGTAACGATATCATCCTGATGACTACAAAACAATGACTACAACATGACGTAACGATATCATCCTGATGACTACAAAACAATGACTACAACATGACGTAACGATATCATCCTGATGACTACAAAACAATGACTACAACATGATGTAACGATATCATCCTGATGACTACAAAACAATGACTACAACATGACGTAACGATATCATCCTGATGACTACAAAACAATGACTACAACATGATGTAACGATATCATCCGCTCCCGACCGGATCACATGCTAATTTTGTAACACAGACCAGGCAGGAAAGCCTGGTGACGCGAGGTTAAGGAACCCCTGGTTGAGAAGCAGTGCTGTAGATTAGAAAGTCTCACCTCAAATGCCTGTCCAGCAGTGAAGGGGAAAGTGGCTTCATCCTGCTCTTGACCCCACCGCCCCACCTGGAGGCTGTTACAAATGACCAACTGTCTGCTACCTTGGTTAAAACGAGGGTTGAAGTGGAACGCGATGTCTCCGTTCTCGGTCATGAAGTCTAGCTCGAACCTGATCGCTCGCACGCACACACACACACACACACACACACACACACACACACACACACACACACACACACACACACACACACACACACACACACACACACACACACACACACACACACACACACACACACACACACACACACACACACACACACACACAACATGGGGTCCGGGACAGGAACCCTTAGGGGGTCCTCAGAGTTACTACAGGGGAGCCACCAACTCTTTGTGTCATATGAACGTTTTTTTGTTGTTGTTTTTTTACATAAACCACTTTAGGGTAACATTCGCAGAAAATAGCAGATCAATTCGTACAACACTGAGGATGGTGCTGTCAAACAAGTCTATGAAACACAATTTTATACAGTATGAATAGTCATGGGGGTCCCTGCTTAATTTCTCTCAGCTAAGGGGTCTGAAAAAGCACCCCCCCCCCCCCCCCCCCCCCACACACACACACACACACACACACACACCTGTGAGGGTTGGGTTTGACGTTTCCACGGATGGTGATCAGTAGTTTGTCGTACACTCCGTTCCTCAGGGTGTGATAATAAGGAATTGCCTGCATGTCAGAAACAAAGCAAGGGTCATTATAGGTAAAAACACTACGATTTGAATGATAATATAACATGAATATAACCGTATTTGTTCTTCAAAACCTTGAACTCAAAGTACACTATATTAGTTCCATTGATCAAAAGCCGGAACAATCAATTGAATTAAAATAAAATGCACGCGGGCTACCCATCCGATCACTTAACAGTAAAAAAAATCACACCCGTGTGAAGTGAGTGGTGCAACTCTGTGTGGGGGTTCCCGGGGGGGAGGGGGGGCTCCAGACCCCCAGGAACGTTCCCAGGGGGCTGGGCCGGTTCCGGCGTGCCGTCCCGAGTCCGAAACGGTTGAGAAATGACAGAGTTAAACAACCATGCTGTTTTCGTGCTCATACATACCCAGCCAGCCAGCCAGCCAGCTACCCACACACATAAGTCCGTAAGGGAGTGGTTTGCACCACTCAAAAATAAAAACACACGGCACGCACACACACATGCACAGCACGCGCCAAACAGCTCCTACCAAGCTTTCCTGAGGGGCAGTGGGGATGGGGCCTTGTCCAGGAGCAGCAATGGGCCATCCTCCGGGGGCACTGGGCTGGCCCTCCCGGTTTCCTAAATGAGAAGCGGTATGAATGTATACACAGTTTGAATAAACAACCATCCTGAGCCAGAGGCAAGTCCTGACAGCTCACCGTCCGTCACACACATGACAAGGCAAGGCGAACGGATTCGTATGATAATCAAGCGATAAGCACCCGTAGGTTACTTATCAGTCGAATGCAATCGAGCCAGCAGGCTCGCCTGGAGCCGACTGGCTGCGATTAGGAAACGTGTCGCGTTGTCCGACTATTACTAAGCCTAAATCTAACCTATCCAATATAGCGCCGTCCATGGCAGCTGTGGTAACTGCACTCTGTAACTGTACTACCGAAACATGTTTACATCATAATGTATGGCAATAAAGGCTTCTGATTCTGATTCTGATTAACATCAGTCTTAACCGGCCCGTAAGTCCCCTAACCTCATATCAGTCTTAACCAGCCCGTAAGTCCCCTAACCTCATATCAGTCTCAACCAGCCCGTAAGTCGATCCCCTAGCCTCATATCAGTCTTAACCAGCCCGTAAGTCCCCTAACCTCATATCAGTCTTAACTGGCCCGTAAGTCCCCTAACCTCATATCAGTCTTAACCGGCCCGTAATTCCCCTAACCTCATATCAGTCTTAACCGGCCCGTAAGTCCGTTTCACAATGTTTTAGCGTCAGTGGCAGTAATTTCACTTCCGTGTTTCCTAATCGCAGCGGAGAATACATGCAGTCGGTATCAGATCTACAGCAGATCTACAAGATCTACATGCAGTCGGCTCCAGGCGAGCCTGCATGCTGGCTCGAGGTCAAGATCAAGTGGGTAGCAAGGCAGGTTCATTTGTATAGCACACACACCTCACACGCAAACACAATCCTAAAGTGCTCTATATGAAACAGACTAAATGAAAAGAACATAGAAAGAAAAATATATATGACAGACAGACAGACAGACAGACAGACAGACAGACAGACAGACAGACAGACAGACAGACAGACAGACAGACAGACAGACACCTCCCGGCCCGGTGGCAGACCTGGATTGGACAGTCTGGCAATAGAGCACCGAAGTCAAGCAGCTATAACAGGGGCCAAGCAATAAGGAGAAAAAAATATGCACAATAAGCCATAGAAACATGAGCATTTTAAATAGCTGACTGTAACCTACACCTCAGGAAAACTATACCTAAACCTAACCTTAACCCTAATACTGACCTCAAACCTCTGAGAGGACCCTGGAGAATACTTTCAACAACACAAAACACCCTTTGTTTCGGTGAGTGAGTAACAAAGTAGTTTTGTTTATTTTTTACTAACTACACACACACAGCAGTGGAAATGTCTTTCCATGTGCAGCAGAGGCGCCTGGCAGGGCATTAGTGAGAACTCGCTAACACTCTGCATGGACCAGGGCTAGGAGGGTGTGTCACTCGTCCCATCTAGTACCCAGGAAGGGTGGCCCTTTGGACGGGTCGAGCAGCCGAGCGACAGACCCCTCCTGTACCTGGAAGTGCGCCTCGCTTATTGTGGGTATTGCATATAGTCTTTTTTGTATTGCTGCATTCCTCTTATCCTCATGCAGCCATAATCTTTTTCCCTCTACCATACTGCAGCATTTCGCAAAAACGACTACATGGTTAAGCCAGAACTGCAATATTTGGCGGAAGAAGAAAAAAAACAAACATACAAATACCATAAAGGACCTTTGGGCCTATATGGTGCAGTATTTTTGTCTTACCTGCATTCGTGGCATTGAGTCTCTCAACTTCCTGCTGCAAGTAGTCTCTCTCTGCTGCCAGGTCGTCCTGTCTGGCCTCTAACCCATCTATCTCTATTGTGCAGTTTTCATAAGTGCTCTTTAACAGATCTCTGTCAGCGGTGACGTTGTCATAACTACCTCTTAGCAAGTCAATATCTTCTAGCAAATAAATGGAAGTAACCTGGATGACATCTACTGTGATTTTACAAAAATAGTTGTAAGCCTGCCTCCATGCCAATTCTTTCTTTTTACTCCCGTGATCAACCTCCAACTGTTCTTTCTCGCTTTTAGTGGTGTTGTGAGTGTCCTCCAGTTTTCCAAACTCAGCAAGCAAGGCCTCGTAGCTGATCAGTAACTGCTCCCTGGCTCTGGTGACATTGTTGTACTTGTTCTGTAACACATCCCTCTCTTTAAACGCTGAGCTGTAACTGGTCCGCAACTCATTTCGTTGTTTTGCGGCTGAATTGTAATTGGTTTGCAACAGGTCTCTGGCTTTAGTCAAGGCATCATTATTGGTCTGTAAACGATCCTGGTTGGCTTTAAGCTGGTCTCTCTCTTTAGTTAGAACACTTTTGTCAGCCTGCAATTGTTTCTCACTAGCTTTAAGTGTGTTTCTTTCATTTGTCAGGGCGCCGTTTCTTTGTTTCAGGACATTGATTTCGGACGATACTCTGTCTTTCTCTCTCTGTAAGTCACCGTTGCTGCTCTGCAAGTGGGCTTGAGTGTTCTGCTGCTCATGTCTCTCTTTGATCACGGCGTTCAGGTTGGTCTGCACGTTGTCTCTTTGTTTGTTTAAGGCGTTGTAGTTGTTTTGCAGATGTTGTTCTGCTTTCCTGGCTGCAAAAAAAAGAGACAGTATAGACTGATAAACTTAAAGGGAAACTTAACCCTTTTTGCAAAAAAATATATGTTAATGACGTTTAGAACACTTTCCTGGGGGTCTTTATGTTTGTAATATGTGGTTTTAGATATTTTAGATTTTAGCAGTGAGCCCAGTGTCTCTGATGTCATGGACACTGGGCTCACTTACTTCCTGGACTACATGTTGTCTCAGTAAGACAGCCCTCTCCCTATCCACAAGGAGGAGCAGTGCACCAAAGCATTATGGGAATTGTAGTTCAGGAAGGAAGTGAGCCCAGTGTCGATGACATCAGAGACACTGGACTGGACTCTGCTAAAATCTAAAATATCTAAAACCACAAATTACACACATAAAGACCCCCAGGAAAGTGTTCTAAATCTTCTAAACATCATTAACATATATATTTTTTTAAAAGGGCGAAGTGTCCCTTTAAGGAACCGGACCAATGTTAAAAGCTGAGTTTGCAAAAGAAGAGTTAATATGACAATGTAATTACAGTACAATACATGTATATACAGTAGTCATTTGTGGGAAAAGAACATTGAATGTAAAATAGTCTAGTCACCGATTATAATACGACCCCGTGTTTTAGGATATTTCCATTGGAGAGATGACTTCTGCACACCCGGTAGGTTTGGAGCAGGTGCGATGATGACGAGGCATATACAATGTTGAAGGAGGGACACCCGCACACCGCCACTTGCTGGGTTCAGAGATTTTTATTAAAGCAAAGCAACGTTTCGGTCTTGCGACCTTCCTCAGGCTTAATTCAAGAATGGGCTGACATTGTCACTAAATACATTTCAGACAGTCTAAACAACCAATCAAAATGCATGTAATTATCTCAACAGTTAACAGCTGTGAAAAACCTTGTCATGTGACTTAAGGTGCAGTGTTACTGTGAACATTCCTCATATATCATTGTCAATAGCAGAAAACAATAATACAGGGAAAGAGAATTTATACATAAATGTCATGCCAGATAACATACAAGGAAGACATAATTAGATAAGCAATTGAATGTCACATATAAGATCCTACTCTGTAAGAGTGGAAAAGAATAAAATAATTAAAAACATAGCAACTGAAGTGCCTATAATACCGGCTGGTCAAGAAGTTCAGATCAACAGCTTTTATAGCATAACATTTAATAGGAGTTCATCATTAAGCCCTTTAGGGTGTAAGGTTTGTAGAGTGTGGATCCAGTAGGCCTCACGTTGTTTTAACAGGGTATCGTGGTTACCACCTCTTCTTGGAAGTTTGACTTGTTCTATACCAACAAAGCGAAAAGTGGAGATGTCATGTTTAAGATCATTGAAATGCACTGCAACAGGGTATTCACGGTCATTTCTTCTGATCGAACTCTTATGTTCACTCATTCTCTGTTTTAACTGTCTAGTAGTTTTGCCTATGTACGCTAAACCACAGGGACATTTGATCATATACACCACATGGGTTGACACACAAGTAATAATACTGTTGATCTTGAACTTCTTGCCAGTATGAGGATGATTAAAAAAGGAGATCTTGTGAGTATTACCACACTGGGCACAATGACCACATGGATAGTTTCCCTGTGGGAGAGGACTTAACAGGGTCTGTCTGAGTGAGACCTGGGGAGATTGAAAGTCAGAGTGTACAAGCTGATCCTTTAGATTCCTACCCCGTTTAAAGGAAAATAGGGGTGGGTATTTAAATAGTGTAGCCAATTCAGGGTCAGAGGTTAAAATATGCCAATACTGTTTAAAGATAGCCTTTATCCTATTTGAATAAGGAGAATATGTAGTAACACATGTAACCAAAAACTTCTTCTCTTTTTTCTGAGTAGTTTTCAAAAGCTCAGAACGAGGCTTATTTAAAGCTAATGTGTACGCTTTGTCAATACATTCAAGTGAATGACCTCTTTGGACAAACTTGGCTTTCATCTCAGATGATTTATCAATAAAATCCTCATTAGAGGAACAAACTCTTTTCAGTCTGTAAAACTGACTAATGGGTAAAGACTTGATGAGAGCGGGGGGGTGGTTGCTGGTGGCCAGTAATAAAGTATTACGATCTGTTTCTTTCTGATAGAGGGTTGTAGACAGGTTACCTTCATTCACTATTATCCACATATCTAGGAAGTGTACTCTTGATTGGCTACATTCTATAGTGAATTTGAGATTAGAGTCAAAGCCATTCAATAATGTCAAAAAATGTTGAATTTCGTCTGAGCCACCTTTAAAGACACAGCATATGTCATCAATGTATCTAAACCATTTAACAATGTTTTGTTTGTACATGTTTTTTTCAGAATTATAGACATATTTAAATATGTCTATAATTCTGAAAAAAACATGTAATCTGAGTTAAAACAGAGAATGAGTGAACATAAGAGTTCGATCAGAAGAAATGACCGTGAATACCCTGTTGCAGTGCATTTCAATGATCTTAAACATGACATCTCCACTTTTCGCTTTGTTGGTATAGAACAAGTCAAACTTCCAAGAAGAGGTGGTAACCACGATACCCTGTTAAAACAACGTGAGGCCTACTGGATCCACACTCTACAAACCTTACACCCTAAAGGGCTTAATGATGAACTCCTATTAAATGTTATGCTATAAAAGCTGTTGATCTGAACTTCTTGACCAGTCGGTATTATAGGCACTTCAGTTGCTATGTTTTTAATTATTTTATTCTTTTCCACTCTTACAGAGTAGGATCTTATATGTGACATTCAATTGCTTATCTAATTATGTCTTCCTTGTATGTTATCTGGCATGACATTTATGTATAAATTCTCTTTCCCTGTATTATTGTTTTCTGCTATTGACAATGATATATGAGGAATGTTCACAGTAACACTGCACCTTAAGTCACATGACAAGGTTTTTCACAGCTGTTAACTGTTGAGATAATTACATGCATTTTGATTGGTTGTTTAGACTGTCTGAAATGTATTTAGTGACAATGTCAGCCCATTCTTGAATTAAGCCTGAGGAAGGTCGCAAGACCGAAACGTTGCTTTGCTTTAATAAAAATCTCTGAACCCAGTAAGTGGCGGTGTGCGGGTGTCCCTCCTTCAACATAGGATATTTCCATTGGAAATTTATATTCAGCACAATAGGGTACATGTATACAGTATAGGTGCATGTTAATATATGACAATGTAATTAATTACATGTATATACATGTAGGTACATGTTAATATATGACAATGTAATTAATTACATGTATATACATGTATAGGTACATGTTAATATATGACAATGTAATTAATTACATGTATATACATGTAGGTACATGTTAATATATGACAATGTAATTAATTGCATGTATATACATGTATAGGTACATGTTAATATATGACAATGTAATTAATTACATGTATATACATGTATAGGTACATGTTAATATATGACAATGTAATTAATTACATGTATATACATGTAGGTACATGTTAATATATGACAATGTAATTAATTGCATGTATATACATGTATAGGTACATGTTAATATATGACAATGTAATTAATTACATGTATATACATGTAGGTACATGTTAATATATGACAATGTAATTAATTGCATGTATATACATGTTAATATATGACAATGTAATTAATTACATGTATATACATGTAGGTACATGTTAATATATGACAATGTAATTAATTGCATGTATATACATGTAGGTACATGTTAATATATGACAATGTAATTAATTACATGTATATACATGTAGGTACATGTTAATATATGACAATGTAATTAATTACATGTATATACATGTAGGTACATGTTAATATATGACAATGTAATTAATTACATGTATATACATGTAGGTACATGTTAATATATGACAATGTAATTAATTACATGTATATACATGTAGGTACATGTTAATATATGACAATGTAATCAGTGACTTACAACGGACTCCTTGCCCGATGACCCCGGCCAGCAGAAGAACACACAGCAGCCCCAGACACACTGCAGCCGTCCTGAAAGGTCTCTTTCTCAACTCATGAACTGGACCATGGGAAGCAGAGCAAAGATAGAACAATAAAATAACTAGACTCTCTGTGTGTGTGTGTGTGTGCGTGCGTGTGTGCAAAGTTCTATAAACTATAACATTTCTATAAAACAAACACGTTCTGATGAAAAATATTCTTCCTTTAAATGTATCCTGTAGGCCTACTTGGGTGATTATCTTTAAGTTTAAACATAGTGTATTGAGGTTTTATTTCACTTGGGTATTTATTTTTAAGATTAGTGTCTTCTCTCAAATAGTGATTTAAAAACATTTTTGTTTATTATTCCATTTTTGAATGAAGGTGTGTACCTGTTAGCTTAAACTTGCTTCCATCTGCAGTAAGCGGCCTGTAGCTGTTCTGACTGTCGTCCATGTCCATGGTCGTCAACAAGGTAGCTTTTTTTTTTTAAATTTGAAATGGTCAAAGAAATGTCAACTGAAAAGACAACAAATCAATTACCTGGACCTGGAGAGCTGAGAACAGATGAGGAGAATGATTCCCCTGTTGGTGCACGCATTTAAGGTTGTCCGAGGGAACAGTGGTAAAAATGACTACAGTACACCATTTCATGATCTTGGTGTAAGCCCCCCCCCCCCACTTCAAGAAGTTGAGAAAGCAGAATTAGAAAACTTGCTGACCTCAACAACTTAGATCAGTGCACTGAACTTGTGTGCACTGTTCCGCGGAAGGGTGTCAATGTTGTCAGTTACTGGGAAGCCTGATCGAGGTTCCTCAAATTCCACAGAAAATAAGAGTTAGAATCTCAATAAGGGTAACTTAGTGTATATAGCAGCTTGCCTGATCGAGTGCCCATATAATCATGTGTCATCATATTTCAGTTAAACAAGTAAGGCCTGGGTTTAATCCATTTTGGGCGGGAACCCCTTCTGGTGTTTTAAGCATTATATTATGCGTTAGCTATTGAAAAATAGCAGATCTACAAGCTCATACGAGCTACGAGCTTGTAGGTCTGCAATTTTTGAAAAATCGTGAAAATATGGCTCAAATCTTTGAATATATGTTATTTCAGATTTTTAACTCAAATCTTTGCATCTGGGGTGACCCTGGAACAACATATGTTCAGATGGGGGTCCGCAGCCTAATACAGATAATTCTGGGGGTCCTTGACATGAAAAAGGTTGAACACCACTGACATAGAAACATGGGTTTTTCAGAAAACTGTTAGGATTTAGAAGCCTTTTTTTAATCGACCTCAGTCCAAAATGGGTTAATATAATTTGTTGCACGTAGTATAGTGCAATGAATGAAATCAAGCCCTTAACATGATCTAATTGCAATATTTGTATTAGCTATTAAACTCATCCATGTATGGGTGATGATATGCACCCATACACATACACATGATGGGGAGTACATACACACTAAAATGGAGAGAATTAAATTAAAATAAAACAGAGATTTTTGCATATCAGTGGTGTTAGAAGTATATTTTTTACTTAAGTAAAAGTACCAATACCACAATAAAGAAATACTTTCATGTTAAAAGAAAAAGTCCAGCATTGAATATTAGGTATTGGCATCAAAATATGCTTACAGTACCAAAGTAAAAGAACTAAAGCTTTTCAAAATCTGTCAAACGGTTTGAAAATAGCTGATCTACAAGCTCACGTGTTGCAAAATGAGGAGAGATGTTTTGTGAGCTTGTAGATCATGTATTTCCAAACAGATGAGGTGTGAAATAGGGCACAAGTGAAGTACCAGTGTTTCCTATGAGTAGAAGTATAAAGTATTGAAAAATTGACATACTCGAGTCATAATTGTACTTAAGGAAGTACTTAGATCATACTTGGCTCACTTGGCTCTATACACATACTGTATGAACGGGGAATTGGCATAACAACTAAAATGAGGAGGAAATGAAATAAGAACAAAACACTATCGATAAAAGAAATGGAAAAAAGTGCTGATGGCTGTAAAATCCAAAATGACACCGATGGCTAATGTGAAGTAGGAGTGAGTGAGGTAGGGCCCGAACCATATAAACGGTACCAATAAACGATAGAGAGAGGCGACAATCACCGATAAGCAGTTTTAGAGAGGGGACAATCACCGATAACCAGTTTTAGAGAGGGGACAATCACCGATAACCAGTTTTAGAGAGGGGACAATCACCGATAACCAGTTTTAGAGAGGGGACAATCACCGATAACCAGTTTTAGAGAGGGGACAATCACCGATAACCAGTTTTAGAGAGGGGACAATCACCGATAACCAGTTTTAGAGAGGGGACAATCACCGATAACCAGTTTTAGAGAGGGGACAATCACCGATAACCAGTTTTAGAGAGGGGACAATCACAGATAACCAGTTTTAGAGAGGGGACAATCACAGATAACCAGTTTTAGAGAGGCGACAATCACCGATAAGCAGTTTTAGAGAGGGGACAATCACCGATAACCAGTTTTAGAGAGGGGATAATCACCGATAACCAGTTTTAGAGAGGGGACAATCACAGATAACCAGTTTTAGAGAGGGGACAATCACCGATAACCAGTTTTAGAGAGGGGACAATCACCGATAACCAGTTTTAGAGAGGGGACAATCACAGATAACCAGTTTTAGAGAGGGGACAATCACCGATAACCAGTTTTAGAGAGGGGACAATCACAGATAACCAGTTTTAGAGAGGGGACAATCACCGATAACCAGTTTTAGAGAGGGGACAATCACCGATAACCAGTTTTAGAGAGGGGACAATCACAGATAACCAGTTTTAGAGAGGGGACAATCACAGATAACCAGTTTTAGAGAGGGGACAATCACAGATAACCAGTTTTAGAGAGGGGACAATCACCGATAACCAGTTTTAGAGAGGGGACAATCACCGATAACCAGTTTTAGAGAGGGGACAATCACCGATAACCAGTTTTAGAGAGGGGACAATCACCGATAACCAGTTTTAGAGAGGGGACAATCACCGATAACCAGTTTTAGAGAGGGGACAATCACAGATAACCAGTTTTAGAGAGGGGACAATCACCGATAACCAGTTTTAGAGAGGGGACAATCACCGATAACCAGTTTTAGAGAGGGGACAATCACAGATAACCAGTTTTAGAGAGGGGACAATCACAGATAACCAGTTTTAGAGAGGGGACAATCACAGATAACCAGTTTTAGAGAGGGGACAATCACCGATAACCAGTTTTAGAGAGGGGACAATCACCGATAACCAGTTTTAGAGAGGGGACAATCACCGATAACCAGTTTTAGAGAGGGGACAATCACAGATAACCAGTTTTAGAGAGGGGACAATCACCGATAACCAGTTTTAGAGAGGGGACAATCACAGATAACCAGTTTTAGAGAGGGGACAATCACCGATAACCAGTTTTAGAGAGGGGACAATCACAGATAACCAGTTTTAGAGAGGGGACAATCACCGATAACCAGTTTTAGAGAGGGGACAATCACAGATAACCCGTTTTAGAGAGGGGACAATCACCGATAACCAGTTTTAGAGAGGGGACAATCACAGATAACCAGTTTTAGAGAGGGGACAATCACCGATAACCGATATGCAACCGAGCTGGAATGAAAACAGGCCTTTTTTCTGCATGGATTGTGCAAAGAATTTTATCCATTATGATTATGTAAAGGGTACAGTAACAGTAGTACAGACAGATGCTTTATTTAAACCAATGACTTTATTGAAGACTTACATATATTTATTTATTTTTTAAAGAGTAGTTCTGAGTGACACAGACTCACTACACTGCTACCAGCACCATTGGCAGGACAGTTTGTCACAGACAAAATAGGCTGAATTTCAAAAGAACTTCCAAACAAGAGACGAGTTCATCAAGTCAGTCTGGTGTCGGTCACAGAGCTGAGCGTCAGGTCACCGGCCACATGCAGACGCGTGATGGACTGCAGGTTGTGCATGCGGTGCTTGAACGCCAACAGATGAGAGCCATTCACGGCCACTTTAAACTCCTGGTTGGTGCACATGACCTTAATCTGACAGGACACAACACAAAGACATACAGTGCACGCACGCACGCATGCACGCGCACACATGCATGCGCATGCACACACACACACACACACACACACACACACACACACACACACACACACACACAACACACACACACACACACACACACACACACACACACACACACACACACACACACCATGAAAAGTTTGAAAACACAGCACACAAATCCACATGGGCACACAAACAGCCCACCACGGCAGAGGTTGTGGGTTTGAATCCGCTGTGGTAATGCCGGCGCTGTCGAGCAAATACTCTATACGAAGACAATTCACCATTTGTCATCCTTCTGATTTGTCCCTGACTGACTAACCAGCAGGCTCTTTCTGCCTTGTTTATGTTGAATTTACTAAAAAAAATATTTTTTAGAAAAAACTAAAATCAAACATGATATGCCCAGTCACCATGCTCCACCTGTGATGTTCCTTCTTACTGACACAAAGTTTAAAATAAGAATTGAATGCACAGAATATCAATACGAAGCAACTGAAAAACTGGTAATTTCAATGGTAGTGGATGTAGAGGATTTTTGTCCAACCACAAAACGGCAACCAATGGGTGCGAAGAGGGGCACAAGTTGTGCCCCTCTTCGCACCCATTGGTTGCCATTGTGCGGTGTGCCGCACAACCATGGGCGGGACTTGACAAAGGGTGAATTGTCCCGTGTGTTGTTCGGGGCAGGGAGGCTATGCATTACAGGCCATGGACCCTCATTTGATTCAATGTTCATCTCTGGACATCTACACTGTGAAACCCTCAGTGTTCGTTTAACTCTGAGTGTGCAAATGGAACCAAATGGACCCGTAAATGGGTCCTCAGGGAACCCCTGCATGGTTGAGAAGCAGTGCTGTAGATTAGAAAGTCTCACCTCAAACGCCTGTCCAGCAGTGAAGGGGAAAGTGCTGACTTCTCTCTCCTCTTGGGCCCACCTCCCCGCCAGACAGCTGTTACGAACCATCGCCTTTCTGCTGCCGGCCTCTTTAAAACGAGGGTTGAAGTGGAGCGGGATGTCTCCGTTCGCAGTCAGGAAGTTCACGCTGAACCTGATCGCGCACACGCACACACGCATGCACACACGCATGCACGCACGCACACACGCACGCACACACACATGTACACACAGAGTCAGGATACACAACAGGGGGTCAGGAACCCTTAGGGGGTCAGGAACCCTTAGGGGGTCAGGAACCCTTAGGGGGTCAGGAAACCCTTAGGGGGTCAGGAACCCTTAGGGGGTCAGGAACTCTTAGGGGGTCACCAACTCTTAGGGGGTCAGGAACCCTTAGGGGGTCAGGAACCCTTAGGGGGTCAGGAACCCTTAGGGGGTCACCAACTCTTAGGGGGTCAGGAACCCTTAGGGGGGTCAGGAACCCTTAGGGGGTCAGGAACCCTTAGGGGGAACCCTTAGGGGGTCAGGAACCCTTAGGGGGTCACCAACTCTTAGGGGGTCAGGAACCCTTAGGGGGTCAGGAACCCTTAGGGGGTCAGGAACCCTTAGGGGGTCACCAACTCTTAGGGGGTCAGGAACCCTTAGGGGGTCACCAACTCTTAGGGGGTCAGGAACCCTTAGGGGGTCAGGAACCCTTAGGGGGTCAGGAACCCTTAGGGGGTCACCAACTCTTAGGGGGTCAGGAACCCTTAGGGGGTCACCAACTCTTAGGGGGCCAGGAACCCTTAGGGGGTCACCAACTCTTAGGGGGTCAGGAACCCTTAGGGGGTCACCAACTCTTAGGGGGTCAGGAACCCTTAGGGGGTCACCAACTCTTAGGGGGTCAGGAACCCTTAGGGGGTCACCAACTCTTAGGGGGTCAGGAACCCTTAGGGGGTCACCAACTCTTAGGGGGTCAGGAACCCTTAGGGGGTCACCAACTCTTAGGGGGTCAGGAACCCTTAGGGGGTCACCAACTCTTAGGGGGTCAGGAACCCTTAGGGGGTCAGGAACCCTTAGGGGGTCACCAACTCTTAGGGGGTCAGGAACCCTTAGGGGGTCAGGAACCCTTAGGGGGTCACCAACTCTTAGGGGGTCAGGAACCCTTAGGGGGTCAGGAACCCTTAGGGGGTCACCAACTCTTAGGGGGTCAGGAACCCTTAGGGGGTCAGGAACCCTTAGGGGGTCACCAACCCTTAGGGGGTCAGGAACCCTTAGGGGGTCAGGAACCCTTAGGGGGTCACCAACTCTTAGGGGGTCAGGAACCCTTAGGGGGTCAGGAACCCTTAGGGGGTCACCAACTCTTAGGGGGTCAGGAACCCTTAGGGGGTCACCAACTCTTAGGGGGTCAGGAACCCTTAGGGGGTCACCAACTCTTAGGGGGTCAGGAACCCTTAGGGGGTCACCAACTCTTAGGGGGTCAGGAACCCTTAGGGGGTCACCAACTCTTAGGGGGTCAGGAACCCTTAGGGGGTCACCAACTCTTTGTGTGATATTAAAGTTTTGTTTTTTACATAAACCACTTGTGGGGAACATTCACCGAAAATAGCAGATCAATAAGTTCACATTAACATGAATCCAACATCCAAAGATCATGTGTAAACAAACGGAACATATTAATTCAGTAGTGATGATGGTCCTGTCAAACATGTCTATGAAGATATCGATGGAATCTACCCCCACCCCCCCCCCCCCCACCCCCCCCACACACACACACACACACCTGTCAGGGTTGGGTTTGATGTTTCCGCAGATGGTGATCAGTAGTTTGTCGTACACTCCGTTCCTCAGGGCGTGTTCATAAGGAATTGCCTGCATGTCAGACAAGGTCATTATAAGCCTGATGTAACATGATTAAACTGTATTTCTTCTTTAAAACCTTGAACTTAAAGTATACTATACTTTAAGTAACTATACTTAGTAATTGATCCAAAGGATTAAAATAAATCCGATCACTTATCACATACTTAAAACAGCAAAAAGAAATTAATGTACACACGCCAAACAGCTCCTACCAAGCTTTTTTGAGGGGCAGTGGGGACGACTGGCATTGGGCTTTGTCCAGGAGCAGGACCGGGCCATCCTCCGGGGGCACTGGGCTGGCTGGGCTGACTGGGCCATCCTCCGGGGGCACCGGGCTGGCTGGGCTGACCGGGCCATCCTCCGGGGGCACTAGGCTGGCTGGGCTGACCGGGCCATCCTCCGGGGGCACTGGGCTGGCTGGGCTGACCGGGCCAGGTGGGGTTTGGACTGGGGCCTCCTGGCCACTGTGGCTGACCTCCAGCTTGACCTCCAGGCCATGTCGGGTTAGCAGGTTGACCTCCTAGAAGGCAGCAGTGTTAGTAGAGAAGTAGTCTCGCATGGCATAACTATTCCACAATCTCTGAATGCTATACAGAGTCTGGAACGACACCTCCTGAATGCTATATAGAGTCTGGAACTACACCTCCTGAATGTTATATAGAGTCTGGAACTACACCTCCTGAATGTTATATAGAGTCTGGAACTACACCTCCTGAATGCTATGTAGAGTCTGGAACTACACCTCCTGAATGCTATATAGAGTCTGGAACTACACCTCCTGAATGTTATATAGAGTCTGGAACTACACCTCCTGAATGTTATATAGAGTCTGGAACTACACCTCCTGAATGCTATATAGAGTCTGGAACTACACCTCCTGAATGTTATATAGTCTGGAACTACACCTCCTGAATGTTATATAGAGTCTGGAACTACACCTCCTGAATGTTATATAGAGTCTGGAACTACACCGCCTGAATGTTATATAGAGTCTGGAACTACACCGCCTGAATGTTATATAGAGTCTGGAACTACACCTCCTGAATGTTATATAGAGTCTGGAACTACACGCTTCCGTAGCTCCAGACTGTATGACAGAAGCATTTATATTTTACTCATGATCAGAGCTTCCGTAGCTCCAGACTGTATGACGGAAGCTTTTGAAAAATGCGAGAGGCAACAGTCTGGCAATGCGATGCGAGACTAGTAGAGATGTGACCATTTTGGAAGTGGCATGTACATTTGACCACAGTCCGGAAGAGGCATTCCTTATCAAGGAGGTCTTAAGGATTACAAATGTAAAAACAGCCTGTGTTCATATTTGGAGTCCTCGGTAATAAATCAGTTGTGAGAGGCCTGCAGATTGCAGGAATGAGAGCTATAATGCATTCATTGGCTAAATTCTGTTCAGTGTCTGTGATAATTGGCACACATTGAGGAGCCGACCATGCTTCCTGTACCCGTGATCTGTATCCTGAAACACTTGAGTTTCCCAAGTTTGTGCATCTACTGTCGTTTGTGTTCAAGAAGTTCTTGTTAAAATGTGAACACAAATAAAAGATGTTAAATGTTTGAACCTGGCCACTGAGGCTGGGCGTTTCCTCCTGGCCAAACAGCACCCCCTGGTGCCTGGTTATTACCACTACCATCTCCTAGAGCATCAGCAAGCTGGTGAGAGACAGACAGACAGACAGACAGACAGACAGACAGACAGACAGACAGACAGACAGACAGACAGACAGACAGACAGACAGACAGACAGACAGACAGACAGACAGACAGTATGTGAGACCATTGCCATTGTCATGTTGATGGAATGTAATAAAATATGGAGGTGTTATCCTCAAATATTAAAATCTATTCAACCCTGCCCTGGATGGGAATCATGTTACTTTGTGTGTGTGTGTGTGTGTGTGTGTGTGTGTGTGTGTGTGTGTGTGTGTGTGTGTGTGTGTGTGTGTGTGTGTGTGTGTGTGTGTGTGTGTGTGTGTGTGTGTCCAAAAATACAAATACTCAAGTAAGGTACAGATACTCAAAAAACATGTACAGTGACGCCAACTGCATGGGAGGTGACAGTGAAAGAAGCAGGACTTACATTCATGTTTGGCACGTTTCGATCTGAAAACAAGACAGAGGTTAAACAGAGTTAGAATAAAACGCAACTCCTTTTATGCTCAAAACACTTGACAGCTGTGGTCAGCTGTTAACTAGTAGTATTTACATTAGCATTAGTGGTAGAAGTTGTAGTAGTACTATAGTGCAATTAGTGCATGCATAATTTAGATCCATTAAATGCCATTGGTCTCGTGTGCACACATGGGAAAACGTTTAGTATGAAATCCCCTCCCGGATTCCTAAATGACAAGCGGTATGAATGTACACAGTTTGAATAAACAACCATCTGAGCCAGAGGCAAGTCCTGACAGGTCACACACCTCACACACCTGGACAAGGCAAGGCAGGTTCATTTGTATAGCGCACACACCTCACATACGCAAACACAATACTAAAGGGCTCTATCAGAAATAGACTAATGAAAAGAGTATAGAAAAAAAAATATATATAAGCAAGTATTAAAAAGCCAAACATGATAATATGATGGGGGTGAGGTTTAGTGAACTGACACACACACACACACACACACACACACACACACACACACACACACACACACACACACACACACACACACACACACACACACACACACACACACACACACACACACACACACACACACACACACACACACACACACACACACACAGGGGTCATTGAGGGGAGGTCAGCGGGCCCCCAGCTAAATGAGGCACAGTGTACAGTTGTATGTACACATTTAAGCCCCATCTTATTTTTTTGACAAATCTGCTCTCTTCTCTCACAAACTCTTTTCAGATGGGGTTTCCGTATAGCCATACTGGAAAACGAAAGTGTGAATTTGTTTTTCTAGGTCTTGTTCCGACATGCATCCTCTGACTAACTAACTCCTGCTTTATTCTTAAAATGATAATTAGGAGTTACATGAATAATACATTCAGCCAGACTGCCTAACTGTTGCAATGAATCAGACAGACAGACAGACAGACAGACAGACAGACAGACAGACAGACAGACAGACAGACAGACAGACAGACAGACAGACAGACAGACAGACAGACAGACAGTTTTTAAGTTGCTCGATTCAGTATTTAGATATTTGATATTCATTTTAGCTGCCCGCCCCCTTCCTATACAAACCCATTGTAACTTCTAACTCCATTCTAACCATGTTATATTCATCGACAGACAGACAGACAGACAGACAGACAGACAGAATATAGACATATATATATAATCCATCTGTCAGTTGTTGGACCATCTAGTTTGTCTAGTGTCGTCCGAGCAAAACAGGAAAAACCTTTCCTTCCACAAACATGTATTTGTCTCTCTCTAAAACTCCTGGAATGTCTCAGCTTATACGAATGACTTCAACTCTACTGTGACACGGTCGCTGTTCCTTTAATTTAACCATTTCAAGAGCCAAATCAACACTTTGAGGTTTTTGCTGCGTTATTGTAGCCTATATTCTGTTCTAGGATCTATAGTGTACATGCTAGTATACGCTAGCAAAGGAGCTAGGAGCTATAGGAATGAAAGGAGAGTGATCTTACCTCAGAGCAACACACACACACACACACCAATGTTTCCTGTGAGAGAGTGACTGTGTGTCATGGGAGAGGCGTGGTGTATATATACAATACACACCACTGACCACACCTCTGTGTGTGTGTGTGTGTGTGTGTGTGTGTGTGTGTGTGTGTGTGTGTGTGTGTGTGTGTGTGTGTGTGTGTGTGTGTGTGTGTACCGCCCAACAGGGTCTCATCTTTCACCTGGAACGGAGGTATTGTTTGGATTTTTATTTTTTTAGTTTGTTTAGAACTTTGTAACTTTTAGTTTGAAAACTTTTTTTTTCTCCTTTTTTCTTTTCCTTTTTTCTTTTCTTTTTTAAAATACATGCCAAAA
>NC_136799.1:6317918-6320418 GCF_951216825.1 Electrona antarctica | reverse complement strand
AAAATGTAAAAAACAGAATGTATATTTTGGTAAATGGCCATGCTGGATACATGAAAATAATGTATATTTTGGTAAATGGCCATGCTGGATACATGAGAATAATGTATATTTTGGTAAATGGCCAGCTGGATACATGAGAATAATGTATATTTTGGTAAATGGCCATGCTGGATACATGAGAATAATGTATATTTTGGTAAATGGCCAGCTGGATACATGAGAATAATGTATATTTTGGTAAATGGCCAACTGGATACATGAGAATAATGTATATTTTGGTAAATGGCCAGCTGGATACATGAGAATAATGTATATTTTGGTAAATGGCCAGCTGGATACATGAGAATAATGTATATTTTGGTAAATGGCCAGCTGGATACATGAGAATAATGTATATTTTGGTAAATGGCCAGCTGGATACATGAGAATAATGTATATTTTGGTAAATGGCCAGCTGGATACATGAGAATAATGTAAAATAACATGATTTTGACATGCACAGTGTAGTATGTATAGGCTTACACATCTAATCCGGTCATAATTCAATGAAAGGAAAATTAAGGCCCCTTGAAGATGCAGTGTCACATTTTAGAGGGGCTCCTCTAGGTTAGAGCATTGCATTAACCGTGTGAGCTCAGCCTAAGGCCTCACTCAGACCTTTACTGCATTGCTTTATGCTTGTTGGATGAATGTTGTGTAGTGTCATGGCCGCCCCAATGCATTTCCAATGGGAGTCACATGGTTTGACACAACATTTGTGTCAAAACAGTCGAAACACAGCCGAAAGCCATACAACAGCTTGTAGTCCAAAATGTGGACTACAAACCATGTGACTTCCATTGGAAATGCATTGGGGCGGCCATGACACTACACAACATTCATCCAACAAGCATACAGCAATGCAGTAAAGGTCTGAGTGAGGCCTAAGGCTGAGCTCACACGGTTAATGCAGTGATTTTTGTTGTGAGTGTCATGGCCGCCCCAATGCATTTCCAATGGAGGTCACATGGTCTGTTGTATGGCTTTCAGCTGTGTTTCGACTGCGCCCCTCCCCCTCACACAACACAATGTTGTGTCAAACCATGTGACTCCCATTGGAAATGCATTGGGGTGGCCATGACACTACACAACATTCATCCAACAAGCGCAGTAAAGGTGTGAGCTCAGCCTTAGACACGGGTGCCAACATTGACACAGGGGAGGAGGGTGAATACTGAAGAAGGCAGTTGTACTGCCGAAACGTTGGTTCCTACTCTGCATCCTAATACATAATCGACACTCTGGCTATCAGTGTGTGCGGCCACTCTTTTGTCTTTTTAAGACTTAACTCTAGATGTTTCTGCCGTGAGCTGGCACCACTACTAAGGCCTCACTCAGACCTTTACTGCATTGCTCTATGTTTGTTGGATGAATGTTGTGTAGTGTCATGGCCGCCCCAATGCATTTCCAATGGAAGTCACATGGTTTGTAGTCCACATTTTGGACTACAAGCTGTTGTATGGCTTTCGGCTGTGTTTCGACTGCGCCCCTCCCCCTCATACAACACAAATGTTGTGTCAAACCATGTGACTCCCATTGGAAATGCATTGGGGCGGCCATGACACTACACAACATTCATCCAACAAGCATAGAGCACTGCATTAACCGTGTGAGCTCAGCCTAGACTGGTGTGCGTTTAGCATCCTCCTGCACAGTGGAATACTGGCACACTGGCATAAGTATGAGAGAGAGGTTTTTTTTCTTTTAAAATCAAATATTCAAACAAAGAATATTTGTAATTAAGTCCCCTCACAAACAAATGACATCCTGCACATAATTCTACATTAATTCAAACTCCTGACTGACTGGGAAGGGAGTCTGGGTCACATGACTGGGTCACATGACTGACTGGGAAGGGAGTCTGGGTCACATGACTGGGTCACATGACTGACTGGGAAGGGAGTCTGGGTCACATGACTGACTGGGAAGGGAGTCTGGGTCACATGACTGGGTCACATGACTGACTGGGAAGGGAGTCTGGGTCACATGACTGGGTCACATGACTGACTGGGAAGGGAGTCTGGGTCACATGCGAGTTATTGCTCCTTAGTTCATTACATCCTGGATGTGGAGAAGAAAAAAGTAAAGTTGACGTATTATGAAGAATCTTTGGAAATATATATTTTTTATGTGGTGTCATAATTAAACTTAATGTTGTCATGTCACACTGACCCTTAAGCAAATGAAAACATGGCACTTTTAAAGGACCACTTCACCACTTTTCAACCTATCTTCATATAATAGGTCCTCACTAATAAATTATTAATCATGAAAAAATGGCGCACATTTTTTTTCTACTCGGTCTGTGTCTCATAGGAGGGCTGTGGGCAGTTCAGAAACCGTCCTCCAGTGACATCATCGATGGGGAATACAAGCTAATAGAAACGGCAGGCTTTCTAGTGCTGAAAAGTTGCAATGCGAAAATGGAAGCCATTGTTCTCACAATAATGAAAATCTCTCT
>NC_136799.1:6294081-6317718 GCF_951216825.1 Electrona antarctica | reverse complement strand
GACCGATCTCCGATTATTTGCAGGGTCATTATCTGCCAATACCGATTCTGACCGATTCCGATATTATACAGAGGACCACAATGGAAACAAGCCTAGGGAGGGCCTATAGGGGCTTGGCCCAAAGCCTGTTAATAAAGTATTCAATCAATCAATAAATAGCATATGATTACACAAATTAAAAGTAATTAAATGTACTCCGGTCCATTAAATGAACCACCGGTCCAACCAATATGCCCATATATAGAGCATATATGGAGAGATGGTTGTCCAGAACTACTAATAAAATATACTAATGACATCAGGCATTTATGGACATAAAAGGGACAGTGTGTGCGACTGTGCGTGCGTCTGTGCGTGTGTGTACAGTATGTGTATTTGAGTCAGAGGTGACAATGCAAGGGCTCAGGTCTGACACACACAGACACACACACACACACACACACACACACACACACACACACACACACACACACACACACACACACACACACACACACACACACACACACAGTAATCCAGTAAAACGTGACTCAGTTCTTCTATGCTTTGATATCGTTCTCTCTCTCCAGCAGCTCTCGAACCCGTGACACAGACACTGCCATGGTCAGCCAATGAATGCACCTCTAAAGGGGAATTCCACTGTGGAGCTTTCATTCCCATCACTGACCAGATGGAGGAACAACGTGAGCAGGACCATCACTGACCAGATGGAGGAACAACGTGAGCAGGAATTCACCTTCTAAAATAACGTGTGATCCACATCTTTGGTGAGGTTGTACATGCAGTCCAAGGTACGGATTACGGTTTACAAACGTTGTTAAAAGAAGGAGAAATGGTAAATGGTGCATTTATATATAGTGCCTTTATCCAAAGCGTTTTACATAAGATTGTGCATTACATTCACCCAGCATTCACACGCACATTCACACACAGATGGCAGAGGAAACCATGCAAGGCACTAATTGCTCATCGGAAGCAATTAGGGGTTCTTGCTCAAGGACATTTCGACACTACGGGGGAGCCTGGGATTGAACTGGGAATCTTCCGGTTCCCAAGGCTCTACCCCTGAGCCACTGCCACCCCTACGATGACACAAGAAGCTAACTAACTAAACTAAATCAAAATGCGCCGTCAAAATTAACACTGGATGAAAGCAAGTTACTATTTGATCAGTGCAACATGTTTGAAAGGTTGGACTGCCTCCAAACAGACAAGGCCCCACGCCCCCCGCCTGTGATCTTTGGCGCCCTCCCAAGGAGTCCCTGGACTCCAGGTTTGGAAATACTGGTTCTCAAACTGTGGGTTGGGATCCCCAGGGGGCTCCCCAGATGATTATTTTTGGGTGGGGTCCCCAGATGATTTGCTTAATGTGCAACATTGTTTTCTCACACTCGACAGTGAACAAACAGAGTCAGTGGCGTGCACAGACATTTAGAGGGGCAGGTGCTCAAGTGAAAAAAAGGGCACCTAATTGTGCAGCGCGTGGAACCGGCCGGTTGCCTTAATAGTGTGAGATTTATAGATTTTGGGGCATAAATAATATATTAGAAGCTTTTTATCAAGAATTGATCAATGTCACCATGGTCTACAATACATACTGTACAGTGTACACTGTACAAAAAAAATCTAAATTTTTTAATATATATTTTCAAAAGGGCACATTGCTAGCTTGATGTTTCTGTAGCGTGAGGCTGGCAGCTTGATGTTTCTGTAGTGTGAGGCTGGCAGCTTGATGTTTCTGTAGTGTGAGGCTGGCAGCTTGATGTTTCTGTAGCGTGAGGCTGGCAGATTGATGTTTCTGTAGCGTGAGGCCGGCAGCTTGATGTTTCTGTAGCGTGAGGCTGGCAGCTTGATGTTTCTGTAGCGTGAGGCTGGCAGCTTGATGTTTCTGTAGCGTGAGGCTGGCAGCTTGATGTTTCTGTAGCGTGAGGCTGGCAGCTTGATGTTTCTGTAGCGTGAGGCTGGCAGCTTGATGTTTCTGTAGCGTGAGGCCGGCAGCTTGATGTTTCTGTAGCGTGAGGCTGGCAGATTGATGTGCAAAGAACACCAACCTGAGTCTGGACATGACGCTGGTCGTATGTCAAAGGGAGGGAGTAGGGTGTTAACGATACATTTTAACAGCAATACATGGTTGACGATACGATACATGGACGATATTGGTTCATTATGGCAACACGATTCAATGATTTGAAATCGATAGTAACTATTTAAAATACAATGACATTATTTTAAACTAAATAATTAAAACCCTCTTTTTCTTTTTTCTTCAAAAAATTGCAAAATACCCTGCACAAAAATGTTGATAGGCTACAATCGATTATTTGCATTGCAAAACGATACGATACATAGTCAATGTTGCTGTTTTCATTTCGATATACTTCGATTCTTGAAATCGATTTTTCGATGCAGTTACCCTACCAGGGAGGCATGGGGTTATAGCCTGGTATAGGATGACCCAACCAGGGAGGCATGGGTTATAGCCTGTGGTATAGGATGACCCAGCCAGGGAGGCATGGGGTTATAGCCTGGTATAGGATGACCCAGCCAGGGAGGCATGGGGTTATAGCCTGTGGTATAGGATGACCCAGCCAGGGAGGCATGGGGTTATAGCCTGTGGTATAGGATGACCCAACCAGGGAGGCATGGGGTTATAGCCTGTGGTATAGGATGACCCAACCAGGGAGGCATGGGGTTATAGCCTGTGGTATAGGATGACCCAACCAGGGAGGCATGGGGTTATAGCCTGTGGTATAGGATGACCCAACCAGGGAGGCATGGGGTTATAGCCTGTGGTATAGGATGACCCAACCAGGGAGGCATGGGGTTATAGCCTGTGGTATAGGATGACCCAACCAGGGAGGCATGGGGTTATAGCCTGTGGTATAGGATGACCCAACCAGGGAGGCATGGGGTTATAGCCTGTGGTATAGGATGACCCAACCAGGGAGGCATGGGGTTATAGCCTGTGGTATAGGATGACCCAGCCAGGGAGGCATGGGGTTATAGCCTGTGGTATAGGATGACCCAGCCAGGGAGGCATGGGGTTATAGCCTGGTATAGGATGACCCAACCAGGGAGGCATGGGGTTATAGCCTGTGGTATAGGATGACCCAGCCAGGGAGGCATGGGGTTATAGCCTGTGGTATAGGATGACCCAACCAGGGAGGCATGGGGTTATAGCCTGTGGTATAGGATGACCCAGCCAGGGAGGCATGGGGTTATAGCCTGTGGTATAGGATGACCCAGCCAGGGAGGCATGGGGTTATAGCCTGTGGTATAGGATGACCCAACCAGGGAGGCATGGGGTTATAGCCTGGTATAGGATGACCCAGCCAGGGAGGCATGGGGTTATAGCCTGTGGTATAGGATGACCCAGCCAGGGAGGCATGGGGTTATAGCCTGTGGTATAGGATGACCCAGCCAGGGAGGCATGGGGTTATAGCCTGTGGTATAGGATGACCCAGCCAGGGAGGCATGGGGTTATAGCCTGTGGTATAGGATGACCCAGCCAGGGAGGCATGGGGTTATAGCCTGTGGTATAGGATGACCCAACCAGGGAGGCATGGGGTTATAGCCTGTGGTATAGGATGACCCAACCAGGGAGGCATGGGGTTATAGCCTGTGGTATAGGATGACCCAACCAGGGAGGCATGGGGTTATAGCCTGTGGTATAGGATGACCCAACCAGGGAGGCATGGGGTTATAGTCTGTGGTATAGGATGACCCAACCAGGGAGGCATGGGGTTATAGCCTGTGGTATAGGATGACCCAACCAGGGATGCATGGGGTTATAGCCTGTGGTATAGCGTATAGGATGACCCAGCCAGGGAGGCATGGGGTTATAGCCTGTGGTATAGGATGACCCAGCCAGGGAGGCATGGGGTTATAGCCTGTGGTATAGGATGACCCAACCAGGGTTTGAACCCTGACCTCCCAGTCTCGGGGCAGACACCAGTGACAGTGTTCTATTCACTTTGTCTTTTAGTTTGTGAACAGATGAGAATGTGGGCATTTGATAAACGAATTATACCACCGCCGGCCCGGGACACGACAACGTTTAAATGTATTGGGTCGCGCACAGCGGCAAGAGTTGTAAGTCTTCTTCTTTGTATGTGCTTTACAACATAATACAAACGTTTCGGCTGTCCAGCCTTCGTCAGTGATTGAAAAAAATGTGTCCATTCCTTGGCCCCCCTGCAGTGGTGTGTGTGTGTGTGTGTGTGTGTGTGTGTGTGTGTGTGTGTGTGTGTGTGTGTGTGTGTGCGTGTGCGCGTGTGTGTGTGCGCGTGTGGATAATTTAAGTCTTATCAGCAGAGCTGTCAGCAGCAGCAGTAGGCTGTAATGACACACAGAGCATGACTAATGGATTTCTGTTTAACAGTCAGCCACACACACACACACACACACACACACACACACACACACACACACACACACACACACACACACACACACACACACACACACACACACACACACACACACACACACACACACACGTGCACACACAGCTTAAGGAGGCGGTTTACGGGGAGACACAAAGAGGAGTCAAAATAAGAAATGTAATAAGATGTAATAAGAAATGTAAGAAATCTGAAAATAAAGGATGAGACAGACAGACAGACAGACAGACAGACAGACAGACAGACAGACAGACAGACAGACAGACAGACAGACAGACAGACAGACAGACATGCTCAAGCTTTTTTATAGTTTATAGTTATAGAAGTTATTTTATTACTATTTATATTTAATATTTATTTATACATTCATTGTTTTATCTTGATTGTCTTGTTCCACTTTTGCTTTGGCAATGTAAAATACGTTTTCTCATGCCAATAAAGCTCCATTGAATTGAATTGAATTGAGAGCGAGAGAGAGAGAGAGACAGAGAGAGAGAGAGAGAGAGAGAGAGAGAGAGAGAGAGAGAGAGAGACAGAGAGAGAGAGACAGAGAGAGAGATGGGTAGGTGGACACTACAGAGCTAAAGATAAACAGAGAAAAAGACCACCCCCACCCCCGGGATAATCCTTGGTTGTCCTCTGGTGACCCCGCCCCCTGAGGCTGTCTGCTTGTCAATCAAACATGACCCTGCTCAACCTCAACTAAAGGCCAACGCTTACATGATAACACCAGTGCATCTCAAACCATCTCAAGGACCCCGAATGAATGCAGACCCCCATATACAAGATGTGTGTTTCAAGGGGAACCTTGGAGAATGGAAATGTTCCTGCCCGCCCGGTTCGCTATATCCCCCACGCATCTCTCCTCGGGTTACAGTCGAAGTGTCCTTGAGCAAGACACTGAACCCCTAACAGTTAGGGGTTCAGTGTCTAACAGTGAACCCAGTGTGTGACTTTATAGGAGCTAATGCTATCATTGTAAAAAAAAAACTAGTGTTACCGTTTCTAAGAGCTAATGCTATCATAGGAACCATTGTTACCATTATAATATAGCTAGTGCTATCATAGGAACTATTGTTACCATTATAAGTTAGCTAATGCTATCATATAGGAACTATTGTTACCATTATAAGTTAGCTAATGCTATCATAGGAACTATTGTTACCATTATAAGTTAGCTAATGCTACCATAGGAACTATTGTTACCATTATAAGTTAGCTAATGCTATCATAGGAACTATTGTTACCATTATAAGTTAGCTAATGCTATCATAGGAACTATTGTTACTATTATAAGTTAGCTAATGCTATCATCATAGGAACTATTGTTACAGGAGCATGCAGTACACCCATTTTCAGCCTTATCTCCGTATAATTGGTCCTCACTAATGCTCATTAGGAATTCTTTCACATTCTAGGAGCTTAATGCTGAACAGGACAGTCAAACATCATGCTGTTTTCTGTTGTCATTTAACTTTTAACCTCTGGAGAGAGAGAGAGAGAGAGAGAGAGAGAGAGAGAGAGAGAGAGAGAGAGAGAGAGAGAGAGAGAGAGAGAGAGAGAGAGAGAGAGAGAGAGAGAGAGAGAGAGAGTGGGCGAGAGACAAGAGGAAAGAGCATAGTGAGTAGTGACAGAGAGGGGGTGAGAGATAACTAGATAGAGTGAGAGAGAGAGAGAGGGGGTGGTAGAGGTGAAGAGGGGGACATCAAGCCACTGTCCTTTGGTGACCTCCCCTCCTGAGGTGACCTGTCAATCATTCTGAATGTGACCCAGGTCATATGACCTCAGGTCCTCATTCCAACAAAACGCTACTCTTGATTTCACTCATTTACGCACGCACGCAACGCAACGCACGCACGCACGCACGCACGCGCGCACGCACGCACACACACGCACGCACGCACTCACTGCTGGAGTCTTCTCAAATTAGAAAGTTTGGATGCTCTGTGTGTGTGTGTGTGTGTGTGTGTGTGTGTGTGTGTGTGTGTGTGTGTGTGTGTGTGTGTGTGTGTGTAAACATTGAGAAGCTTTACTAGACTATTGTATTGTAATCTAAACGTACGTACCAGTACTGTTGTGGTGTTTGGCTATATTAGAGCAGTGTTTTTTATAACTTCTTCATGTGAAGGACCCCCAAACTGATATTTATTTGGCTGCGGACCCCCATGGAAAAATGTTTTGTGCCAGCCAGGGACCCCCGAGGCAGATCTACAAGCTCGCAAAATAGCAGATCTTCTATGCAGAAACATGGGTCACTTTATACGCAGTGGTTCCAAAAGTGGGGTCCGGGGACCCCCAGGGGTCCTTGAGGGAGTTCCTGGTTGTCCCCAGCTAAATGATAGTTTGGAATCAAATGCACCCTTATGGGTCTGTAACTCTGAGAGTGTACAAATGAACCAAATGGACCCTTATGGGTCTGTAACTCTGAGAGTGTACAAATGGAACCAAATTTACCCTAATGGGTTCATTTGGTTCCATTTGTACACTCTCAGAGTTAAATTAACATTGATTTTACAATATAAATTGGGGTCCCAGAGATAGAAATGCCATTAAATGGCGATCCGTAGACTAATGCTAATGTCAAACTGGGGGTCCTTGAAATTAAACCGGTTGAGAATCACTGCTAGAGCCGAAAAAAACCTTCTCTTATTGGGGGTCCCTGCAGGCATATCTTTTCAAATGGGGGGTCCGCGGGCTAATTAGTGTCAATTTGGGGGTCCTTGGCATGAGAAGGTTTGTGAACCACTGCCTTTACCCATGCAGAAAACATGGGTCCGTGACCCAAACGTGGCCCCTGACCCCGTGTTGGGGAGGAGGTCAGATTGAAGTTAGATGTGTGGCGTTCAGGTGGGTTTATCTCCGTCCGCAGGGTCAGGCCGGACACACCTTTACCTGGGAGGAGGTCAGATTGAAGTTAGATGTGTGGCGTTCAGGTGGGTTTATCTCCGTCCGCAGGGTCAGGCCGGACACACCTTTAGATGTGTGGCGTTCAGGTGGGTTTATCTCCGTCCGCAGGGTCAGGCCGGACACACCTTTACCATCAGATTGAAGTTAGATGTGTGGCGTTCAGGTGGGTTTATCTCCGTCCGCAGGGTCAGGCCGGACACACCTTTAGATGTGTGGCGTTCAGGTGGGTTTATCTCCGTCCGCAGGGTCAGGCCGGACACACCTTTACCATCAGATTGAAGTTAGATGTGTGGCGTTCAGGTGGGTTTATCTCCGTCCGCAGGGTCAGGCCGGACACACCTTTAGATGTGTGGCGTTCAGGTGGGTTTATCTCCGTCCGCAGGGTCAGGCCGGACACACCTTTACCATCAGATTGAAGTTAGATGTGTGGCGTTCAGGTGGGTTTATCTCCGTCCGCAGGGTCAGGCCGGACACACCTTTACATCAGGTGGGTTTATCTCCGTCCGCAGGGTCAGGCCGGACACACCTTTACCTGGCGTTCAGGTGGGTTTATCTCCGTCCGCAGGGTCAGGCCGGACACACCTTTACCTGTGTGGCGTTCAGGTGGGTTTATCTCCGTCCGCAGGGTCAGGTTTATCTCCGTCCGCAGGGTCAGGCCGGACACACCTTTACCTGAAATTCTCACTTTGAATTCCTACATGTACTTAATGCTCTTAGCAAACATTCCTCTGTGCTTCTCCAGGTGGGAGGTCGGTGTCCAGCTTTACATGGAAACTTCACCCTTTTTGCTAAAAAATACATGTTAATGACGTTTAGACGATTTGGAACACTTTCCTGGGGGTCTTTATGTGTAATATGTGGTTTTAGGTATTTTAGATTTTAGCAGTTAGCCCAGTGTCTCTGACGTCATGGACACTGGGCTCACTTACTTCCTGGACTACATCAAGGACTATTAAATGAGGACAGGAAGCGAAGACCGTATACGGTGGACTCCATGTTGCTCCCTGGAAGGAAAGAAACATGCGCAATGGGCTATTGCGCATGTTTTATAGTGTTGGCTGCATAGCCAACACTTCCACGTTCAGCTTCCTTGGTCTCAATTGCGCATGTTTCTTTCCTTCCAGTGAGCAACATGGAGTCCACCATACGGTCTTCGCTTCCTGTCCTCATTTAATAGTCCATGGACTACATGTTGTCTCAGTTAGACAGCCCTCCCCCTATCCACGATTAAAACGATTGCTCAATCTCCGACTGCTATATATATATAGAGTCTGGAACTACAGCTCCCAAAATCCGAGTAAGGAAGCTGGCATTTCCGAAAATATATTTTAAAATATCTTTACATTTTATTGGTTTTATTTCCATTCCTGCTAAGCAACAAGCTATATATGCTTAGATGATTTATATTTATATTAGGATAAAAGTGCGCGACTGTAAAGACGAAACGGAAGTGGGGAGGATCGAGGCTCCACTTCCGCTTTATATTTTACTCATAGCTTCCGTTGCTCCAGACTGTATGACGGAAGCATTTGAAAATTGCGAGGGGCAACAGTCTGGCAACGCGAGACTACATAGTGTAGCATTAACTTCTATCAGCAGCATGGGGGGGGGGGGGGGGGGGGGGGGATAAGGGCCCCTGGGGGACTCCGGATGACAAAATATAGGGTTTAAGTGCTTTTAAACAGACAGAAATCCTGAGTATACAGAGATTGTCAGAGCATGCATTTCTGCTTAGCCTGTCCTTCCTGCAAACAAACACAAAGAGATGTTAAAATGACAGACTATATCTGTTGAACACACACACACACACACACCCACACACACACACACACACACACACACACACACACACACACAGCAGGACACAGGATGTTCTTATCACGTGCACGCTCGCTCGCTCGCACACACACACACACACACACACACACACACACACACACACACACACACACACACACACACACACACACACACACACACACACACACACACACACACACACTGTATCTTAATGGATATCTGCTAGCCTACGGGGTGAAGACCAATGCAGCATTCCTAATGAAGTACTTCACTAATTACTGGCTGGAACTCATCAAACCTTTCTGGTAAAATTCCTTTTAACAAGCTCAAAGTTAGCTAATGGGTAGGTCACCACATAACATGAAACATTAAGTTAGCTAATGGGTAGGTCACCACATAACATGAAACATTAAGTTAGCTAATGGGTAGGTCACCACATAACATGAAACATTAAGTTAGCTAATGGGTAGGTCACCACATAACATGAAACATTAAGTTAGCTAATGGGTAGGTCATCACATAACATGAAACATTAAGTTAGCTAATGGGTAGGTCACCACATAACATGAAACATTAAGTTAGCTAATGGGTAGGTCACCACATAACATGAAACATTAAGTTAGCTAATGGGTAGGTCACCACATAACATGAAACATTAAGTTAGCTAATGGGTAGGTCACCACATAACATGAAACATTAAGTTAGCTAATGGGTAGGTCACCACATAACATGAAACATTAAGTTAGCTAATGGGTAGGTCACCACATAACATGAAACATTAAGTTAGCTAATGGGTAGGTCACCACATAACATGAAACATTAAGTTAGCTAATGGGTAGGTCACCACATAACATGAAACATTAAGTTAGCTAATGGGTAGGTCACCACATAACATGAAACATTAAGTTAGCTAATGGGTAGGTCACCACATAACATGAAACATTAAGTTAGCTAATGGGTAGGTCACCACATAACATGAAACATTAAGTTAGCTAATGGGTAGGTCACCACATAACATGAAACATTAAGTTAGCTAATGGGTAGGTCACCACATAACATGAAACATTAAGTTAGCTAATGGGTAGGTCACCACATAACATGAAACATTAAGTTAGCTAATGGGTAGGTCACCACATAACATGAAACATTAAGTTAGCTAATGGGTAGGTCACCACATAACATGAAACATTAAGTTAGCTAATGGGTAGGTCACCACATAACATAAAACATTAAAAGAACATACATACACGTACAGTACGTACATATATTTACATACGCACACACACACACATAGCTCTGCATAGGAGTGGCGCAAGCACCATTCAAAAACACTCCATCTGGTGTGCTCCGCATAGTGTGTGTGTGTGTGTGTGTGTGTGTGTGTGTGTGTGTGTGTGTGTGTGTGTGTGTGTGTGTGTGTGTGTGTGTGTGTGTGTGTGTAGGAAAAATAAATAAAAAGACGACATACTATACACTTTGCACTTGGTTAAATGGACATTTGGTTCATGAATACACTTTACATATTATTAATAAACATTTGGTTAATGAATACACTTTGCCTTTGGTTAAGAAAGTGTGTTGCTGAAGTAACACGGATGGAATGTAATGTCATATTGCTGTCTGTATAGAATGTCTGCCTCAAACACAACTGTAGCCTATAAAAAGATCCACTCAATGACATCTGACACGCACGCACGCACGCACGCACGCACGCACACAGACATGCTTGCAGACAAACACACAAACACTGTCCTATAGTGTCACATGAAGACATGTGCCGCGCGCACACACACACACACACACACACACACACACACACACACACACACACACACACACACACACACACACACACACACACACACACACACACACACACACACACACACACATCAAAGCCGCCATAACCACAGTGTGGTTCTCATGCAGGGCCAAAATTAATCTGTCATTACAGTGGTTATTACGGCCATTAAAACAAGGTTTAGATGTGCTAGCCAACAGACCTAGGATCAGACAAAGCTGCTGTGTGTGCGTGTGTGTGTGTGTGTGTGTGTGTGTGTGTGTGTGTGTGTGTGTGTGTGTGTGTGTGTGTGTGTGTGTGTGTGTGTGTGTGTGTGTGTGTGTGTGTGTGTGTGTGCAAGCGTGTTTTTAATCCACAATTCACATCAGACACATAGAAAACATGGAGATACATTGTTGCAATATGGAGACATGTTAGATGTTAAATCTCATGAGAACACTTTGAAGTCCAATCACATCCACGTTTCATTAGTGATGTACTGAGGGGGGGACAGTTTCCTTAATGAAAAACAAACGCGACAGACCGTAAAACAACGGCTTCCCGCCGAGTTCAGCTCCACAAACAAAGATCTGTCACGTTATTAGGATGCGTTCTTGACACAGTAAAGTCTTTGTGCTCACACACAGAACCAAATGCCTTGGATCCTTATATGGGTCCATTTGGTTCCATATGCGTACGGGCATTCTCCATATGCGTACGGGCATTCTGTTGCACACTACATGTGTGAAAGGCAGACAGGACAATGATCATGGTCAGTATCATGTCAGTATCATGTCAGTATCATGTCCAGTATCATGTCAGTATCATGGTCAGTATCATGTCAGTATCATGGTCAGTATCATGTCAGTATTATGTCAGTATCATGTCAGTATCATGGTCAGTATCATGTCAGTATCATGGTCAGTATCATGGTCAGTAACATGGTCAGTATCATGTCAGTATCATGTCAGTATCACGGTCAGTATCATGGTCAGTATCATGTCAGTATCATGTCAGTATCATGGTCAATATGTCAGTATCATGGTCAGTATCATGGTCAGTATCATGTCAGTATCATGTCAGTATCATGTCAGTATCATGGTCAGTATATCATGTCAGTATCATGTCAGTATCACGTCAGTATCATGTCAGTATCATGGTCAGTATCATGTCAGTATCATGGTCAGTATATCATGTCAGTATCATGGTCAGTATCATGTCAGTATCATGGTCAGTATCATGGTCAGTATCATGTCAGTATCATGGTCAGTATCATGTCAGTATCATGGTCAGTATCATGGTCAGTATCATGTCAGTATCATGGTCAGTATCATGGTCAGTATCATGTCAGTAACATGGTCAGTATCATGGTCAGTATCATGTCAGTATCATGGTCAGTATCATGGTCAGTATCATGTCCAGTATCATGGTCAGTGTCATGTCAGTATCATGGTCAGTGTCATGGTCAGTATATCATGTCAGTATCATGTCAGTATCATGTCAGTATCATGGTCAGTATCATGTCAGTATCATGGTCAGTATATCATGTCAGTATCATGGTCAGTATCATGTCAGTATCATGGTCAGTATCATGTCAGTATCATGGTCAGTATCATGTCAGTATCATGGTCAGTATCATGGTCAGTATCATGTCAGTATCATGGTCAGTATCATGTCAGTATCATGTCAGTATCATGTCCAGTATCATGTCAGTATCATGTCAGTATCATGTCAGTATCATGTTAGCATCGGAGACAAGACCAATGTTTCACACAGAACATCTGCCTTCTTCTGTCCACAATAAAACATTTGGCATTGGCAGCTACGGGTGTTCGGCTATACATTTTCTTCTTATTACCATCATGTCAGTGAAGTGATACTGACACTAAGCTATCAGATTCATTACGGGAGCTGAAATCACTGTGCAGTGTGAACTTCCCGCTATGGCTGCTTGTCTCTCTCTTGCAGAGAGGCACAGCAGACAGTTATTTATTTTTAAACCCCTCATTGTGAAACATCCTTTCCTTGTATCCGTCTGAGATGTTGTCCTGGACAAATTAGAGCTGTACAAGATTTAATGACTTACTTTGACTTCTAATCCCTAGGGCTTTGCACGGCTCAAATCCACCATCCATTCCATTGTACTGTATATCTCATATATACAATATATATCATTGTTTTTAATCTTATTTCATTTTTATAGTATCTAGCTCTTTATAAATTATGTTTTTTTTCTTAATTCCTGTCTATGATTGTTTCATTGTTTGCTGGCTGTTGTTTGTTTTCATATTCTTCTCTCATATTCCTTGTCACTGTAAATGAGGGTTATCATTTATTCATTTTTCATTAGTTCGTTTATATTGAGTTATAGGTACAGTTTTGTGTGTGTGTGTGCGTGTGTGTGTGTGTGTGCATAGAAGAGGACAGGATACAACACACATACATAACACGCATGCGCACGCACGCACGCACACACAGGGCTATCAGCGTATCTCCAGCTGAGATGAACAGACAAGACAGAGAGTCTTTCACCTCAGGATGCCCGGAGACCTTTTTAAAAATCACGTTAGGAGCTCGATCACCGCTGTTGACCCCGCAGTGACCTCACGGTGGCCGCACGGTGACCCTAACACACACACACACACACACACACACACACACACACACACACACACACACACACACACACACACACACGGTTTCTCTCACTTAAATGGAAGAATATATAGCCTATATCTGAAAGACAGACAGACAGACATACAGAAATATGTCTGCTTCTCAGAGACAATACAACAGCAATGGGAAGGTTTTTATTTCTTCAGTTTTCAACGTTCACTCCCACCTTCACCTTCCCGTGACCCCCCCACAGGGGCCAAAACATCGTCTCCGGCCTTCCACAGTAAATGATCACAAATGAGGGTGAAAGAGACACATTAACCATTATTTAAACTTTTAACCTACGTAATAGCATCAAACAGCAAAGACAAGTATATAGACGGGGGATTTGAACCCGGTCTCTCACATCTCAAGCAGCACCACTAACCAGCCAAGGCCCTAATCTATACTGTAAGACTGGTTCCTTATACATGTTACACTAGTCCGGCAGCCGTGGACCGGGGTGAATGGTGCACACTCACTGCACCTGACCTAGTCAGGTGACCAGGAGGTTATAAATGTCTAGTTCCTCCTGGTAGACAGCCAGGCCCATGTGGTGTTTCCCCCCTTCTCATGCAGAGGGAAGGAGAACTCATTATAAAGCTCAACCTTGGGTAGCAATTGTTAATTGCAGGCAGCTAATGCTACTGCTGGCCTTTGTTTCTTAGTCTATAGGCCTATTGTTTGAGCACATGGATGCTTACCATGCTTATAGCACTTTGATTTGTGTCAACATCCTTGTTTTATTTGATCTTATTCAAAATGTATTTATTTATTTCAGTTTACAAATGAAGTGACCTCCAATGAACTGCTGTGCTGTGTCTATAGAGATCTGGAGATAACTGGTAAAACAGTGGGCTATGTGAAGTTGGCCGACCGGCCAAGGCTCCAAAAAGACAGAAGAGTCCAAGAATGCCCCTTTTAGGGTTTTTAATTCACCTTTCCAGTCCAGTGCAGATTATGGTACAAATGGTCAGCAAAGACTAAAAAGAATTTGGCCAAAATAACAGTTGTACAAACATAACCACACTTGAAGACAACACTACTGAACAACACCTAAAACAACGAGAAGCTATAACAGGCCATACCTTTACTTTCCAAAGGGCCCTGGCAGCTCTCACTTAGGCTGTTACCTGTGTGTCAACCAAGGTCTAACTCCCACACATCACCTGCAGGCTCCCTTTTATAGGAGTGAGACATACCAAACCACATCACAGCAAATTGGCAATTCAATTAACTCACCATAAGAAAACAAAAGGCCAATTTAGTTAACACACCATTACTGAAGGTTTTACCATTAACTTAAACATGAGATTCCAGACGTCCATTCATACACATACTATAGTTTCGTTTTAAATAAGATTGCTCTCGAATCAAACACCCCTCCTCCTCTGCAGCACTTGGTACCTTCCCAACCAACATAGGCATGCCACTGCAGAGAAGAGAGGTGACTCACAATCAATTCAACTTCACATCAATAAATATACATTTAAAACCATTAGTAGTATACTTCAGCAATGCATTTCAGTTGCAGTATTGACCCGCCACTTCCAAGCCGGCTGATTGATAATGAATTGGAAGCAGGTGTAGTAAAGTTTATGCAATATGTCCCCAATCATTGCCTGTGTATAGGCCAGGGCACGGGCTGTCCCGTGACAGGCTATACATTCTATGAGTTGTATGTGTCCACCTGTGTATTTTTTATGCATTTTTAGTTTTGTAATATCACTGTCTTCTTCTTGCAGCTGTGGTTGTGCTACAGGAGTCGTGTATCATTCACTGCAAAGCAAACTAGGTTTGTGCTGTTCTTTTTAATGATTTTTTATTTTTATTTTAAATAGCCACTGTTTTCCACCGGTATTTTACCGTTTGGTTTGATTATTATTGGCATTTGCGGTTCAGTTCTAGCAGGTGTTACAGACATATATTGATGTGTGCTAATGAGTCTGCTCTCTTTTGTCGACAGTATCCTCCGTGCTACACGGCCTCCACTCTGTTGGGACTGCACTGTCGACAGTATCCTCCGTGCTACACGGCCTCCACTCTGTTGGGACTGCACTGTGGGACCTTTTGGTTATTATAGTGGTGCAGTATCCTCCGTGCTACACGGCCTCCACTCTGTTGGGACTGCACTGTGGGACCTTTTGGTTATTATAGTGGTGTATATTAAATGGTGTGTATATTTATTAAACCCTGACATGGCATGATATTTTGTACAAGTATTTTAGAAGAGTTTGGTTTGGTTTGGTTTATAAACCCCTGACATCACCTCTTGTGCCACGCTGGCTTGGAAGACACATGTGAGAATGAAATACTGAACCTTGTAGAATTTAACCTAGCATATCTTCCATGGCCTAGTGAGAATGTGTGAACAGTCCTGCAGACTTTGGAAGCCAATCAGGATGGAAAATGAAATATCTGACCGATTGTTGGCCTTGAGCACATGACTATAGAGATGATTTGCATGAGGTTCGGAGACAGGAATATCCGCACTCTTGAGTAGTTTCTTATGGACTCGTTTTATTTTTGCGTGAACGAACACAGCAGCAGTCTACCTAGAGAAACGGACGCGCTTCGGCACGTCTGCCTTCCTCAGCGTTTCAAACGGAGGTTCGGACAGTACTCGGGAGTGAGTGATTTTACTGTGCAAGGAGAGAGAGAGAAACAGGGGTCAATCTTAGAGGATCATACCAGTTTAGCTTATTGATTATGATCTGTGTTGTTTATCGATTTGTGTTTATTGATTATGATTCCTGCTATTTAATATTGATTAGGATCTGTTATCTTTGACATGTTGACCAGCAGTTCATACATAGACTAATGGTGGTCTGTTCTATATATAGTTGTTATTGCTGTATACAGTATTTCACTTTACTTCATCAACCTGGTTTTCTGGTATACTTTGTTCTTCCATTCTATTTTTTATTCTCATGTAATAATTCTATTGTACTTCGCAATGTTGTAATGTAATTACTACTACTCACTGTTCCAGTAACAGGACACTCTGCTATTTTTGAAAAGCCAAATACAAAAATCAGTTATCGGTCTCTCTCTATTAACATTTTGTGCCCAAGACGTCTGTGGACGTCCTTGGTATTACCGCATGGGCATAGCCCAAGACGTCTGTGGACGTCTTTGAAAAAAAATACGTGGTGCCAAAGTTTGTGTTTTCGCCATTGAGAATGCATTTGGCGTTTAAATTAAATAACTCAGAAACTATAAAACATTTCAAAGTAAAAAGTTCCAGCATGTGTCTCCACAGTCAGCTGAATTATAAAAAATGTGAATGGATTTTCTAGGTGAAAGTGATTTTTGGGCAGTTTTGCGTGGGCTCTCAATGTGTTAAAAACATGCTAGTTCGGCCTGGGCCATGGCTCAATGGCACCTTGGCTGGTAATCCAGTCGACTCCCGATCCCGACGGCCTTTACTGCATGTCTTCCCCCCATCTCTCTCTCCCCATTTCCTGTCGGCCTACTGTCTGTCCCTCCATAAAAAATATATAAAATAAAGGCGAAAGCCACAAAAAAACAGTTAAAACACATCAACACGGCAGCTATGATGAGAATAGAACAAGAAACAGGGTTTTAAGAGTTTAAAGCCAAAATTTTAATGAATGAAGCGATAAAAAGATGAAGTATAACGTATTGACATACATAGACAGTATATATACACACACACACACACACACACACACATCATAATTCTGTACATGTGGTTCACAGCTCTCTGGCTGCCGGTCTCCAGGGTTACGCTCAATTCACCTCAGCGTCATTTTTTTAAATCAGTGCTTCTAAAACCGTCTCATGGCAAGGAAAAGGACTCCGGGCCCATATTGATGTGAATCATGTGATGTAGTATTTGGCCGCCAACCAAAAAGAGAAGATTTGTGTTTTTTTTTTTAAAGTAAAGATTACCACACAAAAAAACAAAACAAAAACATGTTTTATGCATAGTATGCAATATGGTTCAAATGATTGTGAATGATGCTACATTAGAATAATTAATTTAGCATGTTTTTAAGCCACAGTATTTGACTATGGGGACGTCAAAATGTGAAACAGCTAGTAGTCTTTTAAACCACATGAACCCTACTAGTGAACGTCAAGGTGAAACAGCTAGTAGTCTTTTAAACCACATGAACCCTACTAGTGAACGTCAAGGTGAAAGAGCTAGTAGTCTTTTAAACCACATGAACCCTACTAGTGAACGTCAAGGTGAAAGAGCTAGTAGTCTTTTAAACCACATGAACCCTACTAGTGAACGTCAAGGTGAAAATAGCAGATCAGAGCTATTTTCGGCTAAAAGAGGTCGTGTGGAGCGACCCTAGTACAGGGCCCTGGGGGACCCCTGCTCATGGGTTTAAGTGGCTAAAACTTAAAATAAGTCAATAATACATTGTATACAGTATGTTCAGTTGGGTGGTTTGGCTTATCGTCGGTTTAGTGTGTTCTAGTCGGCGTTTTTGAACGGACCATTCCACCCATTCAGGACGGGAACCCCTTTTGTTGTGTTTTATTACGTTATACTTTAGCTATTGAAAAATAGCAGATCTACAAGCTCGTAGCGTGGCACTCGGTGCCGCGCTACGAGCTTGTAAATCTGCTATTTTTTAGAAAAATCGTGAAAATGTGGGGGAAATCTTTGAATATATATTCCTTCAGAGTGAACGTTTCTTTTTTATTAAACTCAAATATTTACTTCTGGGGGTCCCTGGAACTACATATTTTCAGATGGGGGTCCGCAGCCAAATACAGATCATTCTGGGGGTCCTTGAAATGAAAAAGGTTTGAGCACCACTCACATAGAAACATTTTTTTCAGAAAACTGTTAAGATTTTTTTTTTTTAATCAGCCTCAGTCCTAAATGGGTAAAATGACGAAGGTGAATTGACCCCAACCTGCTCCAGGTGTGAAAATGAAACTGTGGCAACAGGTTCCACAAAATAAAAAATATATAAAACATATTACAAATCATACCTGTGAGTTGGGCTTTAGTTTTGGTGAGAGAGGCTGCACTGGTTTAAGAGATGCTCGGTGGAGTTTACACATAATCCAAGCAATTCCTGAAGAATTCATGAAGATCAGCACATCATACAACGAAGATGTATGGAGGATAAAACCTGGTTCAAGTGGTTGAACTGGGCCTTAGATTGGCAGTAAACACCTGACCAGCCTGCTCTCCATCAAAACAAAAGGCCACATTACTGCGCTCACGTTTAGAGGCGGCTTTGTTTTGAGGCTACTTTTATATACTTGATTACTGCAATAAACTCCACCTATGCCGCTCTCCGCCCATCCCATCGTGACCGGCGGGAAGATATAGCGTCTCTCCTTAAAACAAGCGCACCCTGCCTCCCAGTAATCCTCCTAACTCAATCAAAACGTACCGGAGCGTAGTAGGACTTCAAATAAGTACCAGCCAAATATATTAGTTTTTAAATAGCTTTCATCAAAACAACTTGCATTAGAACCATTTAACCAAACAAAAGAAAACAAGTAAGGGAGAAAAAAACAAACAGATTTGGCGATGGCGTTTTGGGCTGTGATCAATACTGTCGTTGGGGTGTGGTGGTTACAGCCAATGGACACACAGTTGCACAATAATAATAAATATACAAAATATAAGGCTAGAAACACAACAACAGGCCTCTGTTGAGTCGCTTGTGTCAAAGTGCAGGGTAGAGAGACACCACACATCTCTAGATCAGTCCAGTCCACTTTAACCTCGTTCCCAGCCTTATCTTTAATCTCACAAAGACAAAAGCCGGTGAAAGAACTACAGCCCAAAGTGTCTCGGGGGGTGGGTGGGACTACCTCCCCCAGAAGCTGTCTTTTTTCCTTTTTCTTGATGACGATGGTTTTCATGCCCTGGGAATGTAAACAGTTATGCACAGGATCAACCGGTGAGTCCACTCTGAAGACACTTTGGGCTGCAGTTCTTCTTGTCCAGCCCTAAAAGTTCAATTCAGCACATTTTAGATTAGTCTAAAACACAGGAGGAGGTTCCCAAACCTGATCCTCTGTCAAAACCAGCCATACTAGAGGTCCTGGTAGGACATAAAACCAGCCGTACTAGAGGTCCTGGTAGGACATAAAACCAACAGCACTAGAGGTCCTGGTAGGAGATAAAACCAACAGCACTAGAGGTCCTGGTAGGACATAAAACCAACAGCACTAGAGGTCCTGGTAGGACATAAAACCAACAGCACTAGAGGTCCTGGTAGGAGATAAAACCAACAGCACTAGAGGTCCTGGTAGGACATAAAACCAACAGCACTAGAGGTCCTGGTAGGACATAAAACCAACAGCACTAGAGGTCCTGGTAGGACATAAAACCAACAGCACTAGAGGTCCTGGTAGGACATAAAACCAGCGGTACTGGAGGTCCTGGTAGGACATAAAACCAGCGGTACTAGAGGTCCTGGTAGGACATAAAACCAGCGGTACTGGAGGTCCATGAGAACCAGGGATGGGACGCATCGATCTAGAATGGTGGAACACGTAGAATACTGATAATCATTACAAATTGAAACCCAAAAAGCTTCAGTCAGTTCAGCCAATAGGCACTTGTTGGCCATAAAGATGAACCAATTTGATTGGCTATGCCTGAGTTCCACAACACACACTGGAAACCCCACCCTCCACGAAAACAAACAAAAACCTAAACAAAAAAGAACAGAGAAAACACAATAATAAAATGTAGATGAGCATCTGCTTTGGGCTGTCTGTGTAGTAGTGCAGGATGGGGCTTTTAACTTGAACTCGGATTAATCCAAGACAAGTTGCTCTTCTGTGGGTCGAGTTGATCTTATGATGGGTAATAAATTAAATTATATATAAAGGTACCCCAGGGTCAGATTTACTGACCACTGGCCCCCGATCATTAATGTTTGCTTCTGGTCAGGCTGAATGAAATGCATGCATTTCCTTTTGGGAAATGTAGACTTGACATGTTTGATATTTATGTTCATGATAATAATATCACAATTCAACAATTTAATTAAAAACATAATAAGAAAATGTCCCCCCACTGGTGTTTTGTTTTAGTTTTTTTACAAACGGAACGCTGATGGTATCGGCAACGTACGTCCATAAATATAGTTGGCCAACACTAGCACTTCACACAGTGGTCATGAGTTTCAAAGAGCCCGATTTAAACCTCAGAATCCTCTTCTTCAGATTCCGAGAGGCTTTGATCTTCACCAGAGCCGGGGTCGAGTCCCGTGTGCCCCGCGTCCCGGACCCCGCTGCCGCCGCCACTCCCGACTTGGCCCAGCCGCTGGCCCCTCCTCCTCCGCCCTCGGCTCCGCCTCCCACTCCGCTCTCCTGCGAGTCGCTCACGGAGGTGCTGTCGTCCCCCTCAAACTCGCCCTCGCTCTCACTGGACTCGCTGTCTCCGAAGCGGTTGGTGGTGTAGTTGGAGCGCTCGTCCTCGCTGGTGTCCATAATGGTGGAGTGGAAGAGCGAGGCGCACTCGGCCGAGTATTCCGAGTCGCTGCGCGCCCCCCCGCCGCCGCTGGCGGCCGGGTAGGCGTAGGGACTGGCGTAGTGCCGCTCCGCGGTCGTCAGGTATGCCGTGGTGGTGGTGGTGGTGGTGGCGGTGGCGTTCTGGCCCATCAGCTCCTTCCTCTGCCTCCGCTGGGCGCGGCGGAAGGCCTCGTCGTACGGGACCTCGGCCATGGCGCGCAGGTGCCTGTAGTCGTTGCGTTTGTACTTGGGCTTGGCCACCACGACCACCGGCTCGCGTCCGTGGTGGTGGTGGCTCCCGTGGTGCGCTCGGTGGTGGTGGTGGCTCTGCCGCGACGCGCCACACTTTGTACCGCCGTTACTGATCAGGGTGGAGGTGGCGATGGGTTTGTCCAGGAACACCTGGTCCTCCGGGATGCGTTTCAATCTGGAGGCGGACAGCCCAGGCGCACCGCCGGCAGCGGCGGTACCTCTCTTGGAGACTTTCTGGTGGTGGGGGGCGATTATTTCGTCATACTGCGGCGTCCTCCGGGAGCTGCCTCTGGGTCTGGGCGTCCTGTCGGACTTGGGTAGGCTGTTTTCACAGTTGCGGCTGGCTTTGATTGGTTGGCTCTTCTTAGCGCTCGTCTTGAGGCTCTTACTGCCGCCGCCTTTCCGCAGCTTGGCGGCGTGCCGCTGGGCGGGAAGGTGCTGACCGCTGACCATGTGACCTCCTGCTCCGCCCTCGTCCTGGCTCTGGGAGGAGGAGCCTAGGCTGACCAGCTCCGGCGGAGACCTATCACCTTTCCCGTTCGGGGTGAGAGGGAGGGGCTTATTGGGGCTCTTTTTGGGTGTGGCCGATTGGGGTTTGACAGTCCGGGGAGATTTAACGGGAGGGTCTGGGTCTGTGGTCGACGTTACAGGGCAACATGAATGTTTCAGTTCTTTGGGAGAAGAGTTCGCCGTGGGGCTTCCCAGGTAATGGCCGGGTGGAGTCCCGGTGGCTTTGCTACCAGAAGACAAGGCTTTCTTTTCCAACAAGCTGTTATTGTTCACATGAACGTCACAATTGTTCACAGCGTAGCCATTTAGTCCACTGCCGCCGACAGAGTAGCCAGCTTGTTGCGTTCCACCGTTGACAGAGCAGCCATTTGGTGCCAGGTCACCGTTGCTGGCAGAGCAGCCATTTTGTGTCTGTTCTTGTGAACGGTAAGCCTGCTCTTCTCTTTTACTCTCCGCAGACCCTCCCTCCGAGCTCGCTGTCCCCGCTAGCACCACGCCAGCCTGCCAGCTGGTCCTGGGCTCAGACCCCCTCAACGTACCCTGTCCCAGACCCGGACCCTGCTGCCTCCCACACAGACTGGCCTGCCTGTGGATGCTCTTACCCGGGTCGGTGCTGATGCTGGTCCTGGGTTTGTTGGGCCGAACCGGCTGAGACCTCCTCTGCAACAGACCGAAGATATAACCCTCCAGACGCTTGCTGGAGGGAGTCTGGGAGGAGACGCACGACGAGGGAGGAGTCATCGACCAGGAGGTGCTCTGATGGACCTGAGGCGCCGACGCGGAAGGAGCGACACGAGGAGGAGGACAGTCGGCTTTGTGTCCTTCCAGAGAAGCCTCCTGGACGTGTGGAGGTCCTTGATGGTGTCCCGACGCGCCGAGCGTCTGGAAGAACATGGGACTCTGAACGGCCACGGCGTGGAGGGGACTGGGGTAGCGGTACACGTCGCTGCCGTGCCTCGCCACCAGGTCGCACTGGTACCTGGTGGTCTGCCCCGCGGCCGGGGGGTCCACGGAGGTGGGGGGAGGGAGGTCCAGGGACGAGGCGTAGGGCGCGGAGAGCGAGCGGCGGACTGTCCCCGAAGAGCTCTGGTCCTCGTAGGGAATCCCCAAAACCAGAAGACCCTCGCAGTCTGCGTAGCCCACCAGCTCATCTGGAGAGAGAGAGAAGACAAGTATGTTAGAACCAGAATAGGGATGCTGATTGATTGATTGATTGATTGAATAATTTATTGGCAGAAATGTAATCAGTACAGGGTACAGTCAAACAGAAATGTAATCAGTACAGGGTACAGTCAAACAGAAATGTAATCAGTACAGGGTACAGTCAAACATAAATGTAATCAGTGCAGGGTACAGTCAAACAGAAATGTAATCAGTGCAGGGTACAGTCAAACAGAAATGTAATCAGTACAGGGTACAGTCAAACAGAAATGTAATCAGTACAGGGTACAGTCAAACAGAAATGTAATCAGTACAGGGTACAGTCAAACAGAAATGTAATCAGTACAGGGTACAGTCAAACATAAATGTAATCAGTGCAGGGTACAGTCAAACAGAAATGTAATCAGTGCAGGGTACAGTCAAACAGAAATGTAATCAGTACAGGGTACAGTCAAACAGAAATGTAATCAGTACAGGGTACAGTCAAACAGAAATGTAATCAGTACAGGGTACAGTCAAACAGAAATGTAATCAGTACAGGGTACAGTCAAACAGAAATGTAATCAGTGCAGGGTACAGTCAAACAGAAATGTAATCAGTGCAGGGTACAGTCAAACAGAAATGTAATCAGTGCAGGGTACAGTCAAACAGAAATGTAATCAGTGCAGGGTACAGTCAAACAGAAATGTAATCAGTACAGGG
>NC_136799.1:6186581-6289081 GCF_951216825.1 Electrona antarctica | reverse complement strand
GGACACACACACGCACACACACACACACACAGACAGAGAGAGAGAGCTTGGTTATTATATCATCAATAGGTATCGATAAAATACTAAAGGCCTTTTCAGACAGACGGGCAGTGACTGACGCGCCTCTTAATTCATTTTCAATGAGAGCCTGCGGCGACAGCGCAAGCGTTTTGTCGTGGCCGCGGTCCCGTGAAATTGTCGCACGCAAGCTCATTTCGCGCACACGCCCGCGACTACCCTAGACCTGGATTCTGTTGAGCCTTTTTTCGCGTCGCGACCTGTTGTTGAACTTAGGCGACAACGTCTGCGTCACACACTCCCTCTGCCTGATAAGCCCTTAATGATGTCATGTTACTGTAAAACCACAATTTATTGTTTATTCATTAGAGCTGAAAACGCGCCACGGATGCTTGTAGATAGTTTGGACGCATTAGGTTCAACTCTCTCTCTTGTCTTTAGTTTTTTTGAGAACGGCACAAAACTGAAACAGGAGCTGAAGTTTGGTTGCAATGTTGGAAACAACAAAAGGTTTCTTCTCCTCAGACTGTTCTTCTAAGCAGCTCGGAGCGCAGAGAACTGACGTCCCGCTGCTCTGGAACACACCCTGGACTGATCTGCTGCCAAATACCTCCACGTCTGGACGGGCTATTTCTGTCTGACCTGACGCACGCACGCACACACACACACGCACGCACGCGCACACACGCACGCACGCACGGACGCACGCACAGGCAGGCAGGCACAGGCAGGCACTCTGTTTCTGTGCTTCCTGAGAGAAAAGGGTTGCGAGTTCAAATCCCAGACACCTCAGAATGAGCATGTTGGTTTGCTGGTGTTGGTCCAACGCACCAAACCCTCCAGAATATACCTGTAGTTGACTGGGGGCTCCACAGGGATCTGTATCGGGCCCCCCCTGCCGTTTTCCATTCGGCAAAAACTTGTAGATCGGCCGTTTTCACCCGAATGTTCGCCGTCCCCGCTACTATCGGGACGCTGGGGGATCACGTGGCTAAATTAATTCTAAGAACAGATACCTGACCTATATATCTGTAATGCACGCACACGCACACACACACATGCACGCACACACACACACACACGCACACACGTACTCACACATACCCCTCATATCAACCTAAACGAAACCCAACCCCTCAGAAAGAATCCTGCCCCACCCTGACCCCAACACACACACACACACACACACACACACACACACACACACACACACACACACACACACCCTCAAAGGCCTACCGACAGTGGATCTAAATTAGGCCCCGCCTCCCTGGGGATCAGAAAGTATGCGCGGCTGTGCGACACGTGGTCACATGACTGGAGGAGCTGCTGCTGCTTGTACTGGTCTGGAGAAAGAGAAAGTGTCCCAGTGTGTCCCCAAATGATATTAATATCATCAGTGTGTCCCCAAATGATATTAATATCATCAGTGTGTCCCCAAATGATATTAGTATCATCAGTGTGTCCCAAATGATATTAATACCATCAGTGTGTCCCAAATGATATTAATACCATCAGTGTGTCCCAAATGATATTAGTATCATCAGTGTGTCCCCAAATGATATTAGTATCATCAGTGTGTCCCAAATGATATTAGTATCATCAGTGTGTCCCAAATGATATTAGTATCATCAGTGTGTCCCAAATGATATTAATATCATCAGTGTGTCCCAAATGATATTAGTATCATCAGTGTGTCCCAAATGATATTAGTATCATCAGTGTGTCCCAAATGATATTAATATCATCAGTGTGTCCCAAATGATATTAATATCATCAGTGTGTCCCAAATGATATTAGTATCATCAGTGTGTCCCAAATGATATTAGTATCATCAGTGTGTCCCAAATGATATTAGTATCATCAGTGTGTCCCAAATTATATTAGTATCATCAGTGTGTCCCAAATGATATTAGTATCATCAGTGTGTCCCAAATGATATTAGTATCATCAGTGTGTCCCCAAATGATATTAGTATCATCAGTGTGTCCCAAATGATATTAGTATCATCAGTGTCCCCCCAAATGATATTAGTATCATCAGTGTGTCCCCAAATGATATTAGTATCATCAGTGTGTCCCAAATGATATTAATATCATCAGTGTGTCCCCAAATGATATTAGTATCATCAGTGTGTCCCAAATGATATTAGTATCATCAGTGTGTCCCAAATGATATTAGTATCATCAGTGTGTCCCAAATGATATTAGTATCATCAGTGTGTCCCAAATGATATTAGTATCATCAGTGTGTCCCAAATTCCCAATGTGTCCCAAATGATATTAGTATCATCAGTGTGTCCCAATGTGTCCCAAATGATATTAGTATCATCAGTGTGTCCCAAATGACATTAGTATCATCAGTGTGTCCCCAATGATATTAGTATCATCAGTGTGTCCCAAATGATATTAGTATCATCAGTGTGTCCCAAATGATATTAGTATCATCAGTGTGTCCCAAATGATATTAGTATCATCAGTGTGTCCCCAATGATATTAGTATCATCAGTGTGTCCCAAATGATATTAATATCATCAGTGTGTCCCCAAATGATATTAGTATCATCAGTGTGTCCCAAATGATATTAGTATCATCAGTGTGTCCCAAATGATATTAGTATCATCAGTGTGTCCCAAATGATATTAGTATCATCAGTGTGTCCCAAATGATATTAATATCATCAGTGTGTCCCCAAATGTGTATTTAGGGGCAGAGGTTCTCAACCTGTGGGTCAGGACCACCAGGAGGGTGGGACGGTCCCCAGATGACAGTGACAATTTAGGGACCTTTAAGACCATGTTAATACCTCAAAAAAGAAAGAAAGAAATCAATGAAAAAAACAATCTAAGAAAAAAAAAGACCATTACTGCATCAGAAATCAATAAACAATATCGTTAAAACTGGTCAAAACAGCTAAATTGTCTTGTTTAAGCTTGTAGAGCTGCTATTTTCACAATGTGTGGCTGTGGAACCAAGACATTCCAACAAGTGCTTATCAGGGAGGGAGGGTCCCCAGTTCAAATAGGATTAATTTGGGGGGTTACCCGGCCTGAACAGGTTGAGAACCACTGTTTCGGGGGACACATCCAGACCCAGCAGAGATGGGTTAGTTTAGGAACAGATTAGTTTGCACTGGAACAGGCTTTTATCGCAGCAGCCGGCCTGCTTTCACACAACTGGAAGGAAGGGTCTGCATCATGGCAGAATCTAGAAGGAAGGGTCTGCATCATGGCAGAATCTAGAAGGAAGGGTCTGCATCATGGCAGAATCTAGGGTCTGCATCATGGCAGAAGGAAGGGTCTGCATCATGGCAGAATCTAGGGTCTGCATCATGGCAGAATCTAGGGTCTGCATCATGGCAGAAGGAAGGGTCTGCATCATGGCAGAATCTAGGGTCTGCATCATGGCAGAATCTAGGGTCTGCATCATGGCAGAAGGAAGGGTCTGCATCATGGCAGAAGGAAGGGTCTGCATCATGGCAGAATCTAGGGTCTGCATCATGGCAGAAGGAAGGGTCTGCATCATGGCAGAATCTAGGGTCTGCATCATGGCAGAATCTAGGGTCTGCATCATGGCAGAAGGAAGGGTCTGCATCATGGCAGAAGGAAGGGTCTGCATCATGGCAGAATCTAGGGTCTGCATCATGGCAGAAGGAAGGGTCTGCATCATGGCAGAATCTAGGGTCTGCATCATGGCAGAATCTAGGGTCTGCATCATGGCAGAAGGAAGGGTCTGCATCATGGCAGAATCTAGGGTCTGCATCATGGCAGAATCTAGGGTCTGCATCATGGCAGAAGGAAGGGTCTGCATCATGGCAGAATCTAGGGTCTGCATCATGGCAGAATCTAGGGTCTGCATCATGGCAGAATCTAGGGTCTGCATCATGGCAGAATCTAGGGTCTGCATCATGGCAGAAGGAAGGGTCTGCATCATGGCAGAATCTAGCTGAAAACTCATTGACAGAAATCCTTGCAAAAGGGTAGATGCAAACAAAACTAGCTGCAAAATGTAGAAAATCTTTCTGGCTGATATTAGAGCGGTAACATCGTTGATGGACATGACGATCTATCGGTCTAAACCAGGGCTTTTCAACCAGTGGTCCGGGGACCACCAGTGGTCCTTGAGGAAGTTCCAGGTGGTCCCCAGCTAAATGATGGGAACTCTTGAGTGTGAAATGAAACCAAATGTCCAAAGATCCACCGTGACGCGTTGTGAGCGCTGTACATCTGGCTGCCTGTCAAGTGGTTGGTGTTTTTTTTTTGTTGTGTTCTTGTTTTGTTTTGTCTTGTGTACCGTGTTTTGTCTCGTATTGTTTTGTTTGGTTTTATCTGTGCTCTCGTTTCAGGTATTTCTGGCTGCTGCCTCCGTTAATTTCAGTTCACAGGCCTTTATGTGAAGAATGAATTAAAAAGAGGAAAAGAAATCACCAGATTTATTTCTTACTTTTAACTACTTATATCTCCTGTGCGCACCTGGTTGTTCTGTTTTTTGTTTTGTTTTCTGTGGTCAATTAATAAAAACAAACTTCAATAAAAAAGAAAGAAAATGGAAAGTGTCCAATAGGACAAATTAATGACATGAATGTTGCTCAAAGTGGGCTCCGGGGACCCCCAGGGGTCCACTCCTTAGGGGGCCCCCAGGGGTCCACTCCTTAGGGGACCCCCAGGGGACCCCCAGGGGTCCACTCCTTAGGTGGGTTGCAGCAAAGTAAGTTAATGTAGCATCAGAATCGGTTAAACACTTTAACCAATGTCTCTGGACCGGACCGACAACGTTTTTTGGCTCGGACAACAAGGTGCTTGGACAGGGAGACTAAACTCCCGGATTTTGTGCCATTTCGATATTGCACAAATATAAATGTACATTTTGGTTCGAGGGCTTAATCAAATCCCTCAAAACAAACTTCCAAGATAAGTAGAACAGCTGTCCTACTGTCTGTCTATACACTGTCCTACTGTCTGTCTATACACTGTCCTACTGTCTGTCTATACTACTGTCTGTCTATACACTGTCCTAATGTCTGTCTATACACTGTCCTACTGTCTGTCTATACACTGTCCTACTGTCTGTCTATACACTGTCCTACTGTCTGTCTATACACTGTCTCTCTCTCAGCATTCCTACTGTCTCTCTCTCTCTCTCAGCATTCCTACTGTCTCTCTCTCTCAGCATTCCTACTGTCTCTCTCTCAGCATTCCTACTGTCTCTCTCTCTCTCAGCATTCCTACTGTCTCTCTCTCTCAGCATTACTACTGTCTCTCTCTCTCAGCATTCCTACTGTCTCTCTCTCTCAGCATTCCTACTGTCTCTCTCTCTCTCAGCATTCCTACTGTCTCTCTCTCTCAGCATTACTACTGTCTCTCTCTCTCTCAGCATTACTACTGTCTCTCTCTCAGCATTCCTACTGTCTCTCTCTCTCAGCATTCCTACTGTCTCTCTCTCTCAGCATTCCTACTGTCTCTCTCTCTCTCTCAGCATTACTACTGTCTGTCTATACACTGTCTCTCTCTCAGCATTACTACTGTCTCTCTCTCTCTCAGCATTACTACTGTCTCTCTCTCTCTCAGCATTACTACTGTCTCTCTCTCTCAGCATTCCTACTGTCTCTCTCTCTCTCAGCATTACTACTGTCTCTCTCTCTCAGCATTCCTACTGTCTCTCTCTCTCTCTCTCAGCATTCCTACTGTCTCTCTCTCTCAGCATTCCTACTGTCTCTCTCTCTCTCTCAGCATTCCTACTGTCTCTCTCTCTCTCTCAGCATTCCTACTGTCTCTCTCTCTCAGCATTCCTACTGTCTCTCTCTCTCTCTCTCTCAGCATTCCTACTGTCTCTCTCTCTCAGCATTACTACTGTCTCTCTCTCTCAGCATTCCTACTGTCTCTCTCTCTCAGCATTCCTACTGTCTCTCTCTCTCAGCATTCCTACTGTCTCTCTCTCTCAGCATTCCTACTGTCTCTCTCTCTCAGCATTCCTACTGTCTCTCTCTCTCTCAGCATTACTACTGTCTCTCTCTCTCTCTCTCAGCATTACTACAGTCTCTCTCTCTCTCAGCATTCCTACTGTCTCTCTCTCTCAGCATTCCTACTGTCTCTCTCTCTCTCAGCATTCCTACTGTCTCTCTCTCTCTCTCAGCATTCCTACTGTCTCTCTCTCTCTCTCAGCATTCCTACTGTCTCTCTCTCTCAGCATTCCTACTGTCTCTCTCTCTCTCTCTCTCAGCATTCCTACTGTCTCTCTCTCTCAGCATTACTACTGTCTCTCTCTCTCAGCATTCCTACTGTCTCTCTCTCTCAGCATTCCTACTGTCTCTCTCTCTCAGCATTCCTACTGTCTCTCTCTCTCAGCATTCCTACTGTCTCTCTCTCTCAGCATTCCTACTGTCTCTCTCTCTCTCAGCATTACTACTGTCTCTCTCTCTCTCTCTCAGCATTACTACAGTCTCTCTCTCTCTCAGCATTCCTACTGTCTCTCTCTCTCAGCATTCCTACTGTCTCTCTCTCTCTCAGCATTACTACTGTCTCTCTCTCTCAGCATTACTACTGTCTCTCTCTCTCTCAGCATTCCTACTGTCTCTCTCTCTCAGCATTCCTACTGTCTCTCTCTCTCAGCATTCCTACTGTCTCTCTCAGCATTCCTACTGCTGAGAGACAGACAGACAGTAGGACAGCTGTCCTACTGTCGGTCTCTCAGCTGTCCTACTGTCTCTCTCTCAGATGATTGGCTGATCACGCCATAGCGATGATTTGATTGGCTGAACAAAGTACATATTGAAGATAAAAGTGAGGGCAGAAAAGTGAAGGCGCCAAAATTGATTGGCCGGAAACACATTTGTGATGATTTGATTGGCTGAGCACGGAATGTGATGTATGTATGATGATAAGTACGCCCCTCACTTCATAAATCCGATATCGAGCTTTTGGTGTGTGTGTGCACAAACTTTGTCCTACACAAACAAATGCCATTGACAATGAATGGACAACTTTGAGTGTTTGTGTAAACGTAACACAAACATTGATGACGAAGGTGAGGACGCCAATAGTGATTGGCCAGAATGAGATGATGTATGGTGATGTACGATGATAAGAGCGCCCCTCACTTCACACGGGTGTGAGTTTTATTTAAAAGGCATATAAATGGTGCATTTATGTAGTGATTACTTTATCCAAGGTGCTTTACAGTGATGCATGTGCATGATAATCTGATGATCTCTCCACCCATTCTCACACTACAGCGTCACACAAAAGCAGATCTGCTACTTTGGATGCTTTTGAATTAGAATCCTGAAAAGTAACATTTTTGGACATATAAGGTTTCCACCCGACAGAGACAGTATGTGTTGGAGCGACTCTTCTGCACTACATGTAAACAACTTGCTGTGATTTCACCATCTCACCATTAATGAACTTGAATTGAAATTAACCCATTTTGACCTGAGATCAGATTCTAAAAATGTCTTCTACATCCCGACAGTTTTCTGAAAAAGCTATGTTTCTATGTCAGTCGTTCTTTGATTTTTCAAAAATAGCAGACCTACAAGCTCGTAGCGCGCCACTCGGTGGCGCGCTATGAGCTTGTAGATCTGCTATTTTTCAATAGCTAAAGCATAACATAACGCTAACACCAAAAGGGGTTCCCGCCCAAAATGGGTTAAATTCAAATGTTAAGCATAAAGCAGTAGAAGACAGCTTGGTCTAAAAATAAAACAAAATCAGGTCACAAAATGCACTGATGAAGTTGCAGTCTGCTCGTGATGGTGGCAGATGAAGAATTCAACTTTGCACCAAAAAGCTGACAAAAGCATTGGAGCACAAGACAGACTTTTATCAAAGCTATTAAAGTATAACGTATAATGTGGCAGAGAAAAGGGTGTCCTTTATTTATTCATCTTTACAGGACAAAAAAAACCTTTGGGGAACTATTTATTATTAATTATCTTTGTCCATGCATTTAAAATTTCAGTTAGGTTTATTGAGAAATGCAGCTAGGAGCTCCCTGCACTTTGAAATATAATGTTGACTTGTTCTGTTTTCCAGTAGTATTACTGTAAGTTTTGACAATACCTTTCATTTTCACATATCGGTCAACCCCTCAACACAGTGGTTCCCAAACCCTTTATATTAATAACACATTTTGTGCCCAAAACGTCTGTGGACGTCCTGGGTATTACCGCACGTGCATAGCCCAAGACGTCTGTGGACGTCTTTAAAAAAAAAACAATATTTTCTTTTATTTTTTTATTTTTTTTTATTTTATTAAAAAAAATCAGAAAAATCAAAGCACTTTTTTTTTTTTTACACGTGGTGCCAAAGTTTGTGTTTTCGCCATTGAGAATGCATTTGGCGTTTAAATTAAATAACTCAGAAACTATAAAACATTTCAAAGTAAAAAGTTCCAGCATGTGTCTCCACAGTCAGCTGAATTATAAAAAATGTGAATGGATTTTCTAGGTGAAAGTGATTTTGGGCAGTATTGCGTGGGCTCTCAATGTGTGTTAAGACCCAAGTGAATGTTTGCCCGGGCCGGGACCCAAACTAGTGAAAACAGCAGATCTACAAGCTCAGGTCAGGAGGACTAACGTCTACATGTTAGCATTGATCTCGGGTGGAAACCTCCTATGCACAAAAACCCGGATTACATCAAATCAGAAGATGGCAAAAAATCATTCAACCGTGTCATTCTGCTGACTCATGCTGCTCAGTGTCATCTGCCAGCGTGTGAAGAAGAGCTTCTGCTCAATGCCTAAATTGTAAGTTTAGTAGCAGACACAGGAAGTCAGGAGAGCCATGTTGTTTTTTCACTCTAGTGCCTCTGGGAAAGCTGTGGTTTTACTGTTTGGAGTGGAAGTTAACAGGAAGACCTAGCTAACGCACGCACGCACATACACACACACACGCACGCATGCACGCACACACACATACTCACACACACACACGCACTCACGCACGCAGTCTACACTCTTTCTTGCGGTTTAAAATAGAACTATCTGTAATGTGATGACATAGCGGTCAAGACTCTTCCTGTTCTCTCCTACTGTCTGTCTGTCTGTCTCTCCTACACTGTCTCCCTCTCAGCTGTCCTACTGTCTCTCCTACACTGTCTCCCTCTCAGCTGTCCTACTGTCCGTCTGTCTCTCCTACACTGTCTCCCTCTCAGCTGTCCTACCGTCTGTCTGTCTGTCTCTCCTACACTGTCTCCCTCTCAGCTGTCCTACTGTCTGTCTGTCTGTCTGTCTCTCCTACACTGTCTCCCTCTCAGCTGTCCTACTGTCTCCCTCAGCTGTCCTACCGTCTGTCTCTCTGTCTGTACGTACGTACGTATATTGTAGACCTCAACCTTTTTTTTATTTTAAGGACCTGCACTAAGCGCAGTTAGATATGCATTAGGTCACGGACCCAATCGGATCCATTCAGGCCCCTGATATCCACCAATCACCACCCAGCGTTGCAAAGCGCTGCTGCTGTAAGTGAAGCTTCACAGCCTCAGTTGGTGCACCGTGGGAAATGGAGCCGTTAACCAGATGAACCCTAGCGTCCCTCGGTCTGTTCTGGGGTCCCGTTAACCAGAGGAACCCTAGCGTCCCTCGGTCTGTTCTGGGACCCGTTAACCAGAGGAACCCTAGCGTCCCTCGGTCTGTTCTGGGGTCCCGTTAACCAGAGGAACCCTAGCGTCCCTCGGTCTGTTCTGGGACCCGTTAACCAGATGAACCCTAGCGTCCCTCGGTCTGTTCTGGGGTCCCGTTAACCAGAGGAACCCTAGCGTCCCTCGGTCTGTTCTGGGGTCCCGTTAACCAGAGGAACCCTAGCGTCCCTCGGTCTGTTCTGGGACCCGTTAACCAGATGAACCCTAGCGTCCCTCGGTCTGTTCTGGGGTCCCGTTAACCAAAGGAACCCTAGCGTCCCTCGGTCTGTTCTGGGGTCCCGTTAACCAGAGGAACCCTAGCGTCCCTCGGTCTGTTCTGGGGTCCCGTTAACCAGAGGAACCCTAGCGTCCCTCGGTCTGTTCTGGGACCCGTTAACCAGATGAACCCTAGCGTCCCTCGGTCTGTTCTGGGGTCGTTAACCAGATGAACCCTAGCGTCCCTCGGTCTGTGGGTCGTTAACCAGATGAACCCTAGCGTCCCTCGGTCTGTTCTGGGGTCGTTAACCAGATGAACCCTAGCGTCCCTCGGTCTGTTCTGGGGTCGTTAACCAGATGAACCCTAGCGTCCCTCGGTCTGTTCTGGGGTCGTTAACCAGATGAACCCTAGCGTCCCTCGGTCTGTTCTGGGGTCGTTAACCAGATGAACCCTAGCGTCCCTCGGTCTGTTCTGGGACCCGTTAACCAGAGGAACCCTAGCGTCCCTCGGTCTGTTCTGGGGTCGTTAACCAGAGGAACCCTAGCGTCCCTCGGTCTGTTCTGGGACCCGTTAACCAGATGAACCCTAGCGTCCCTCGGTCTGTTCTGGGACCCGTTAACCAGATGAACCCTAGCGTCCTTCGGTCTGTTCTGGGGTCCCGTTAACCAGAGGAACCCTAGCGTCCCTCGGTCTGTTCTGGGGTCGAACATTCTGCAAACAATGGTTTCAGTGTAGAGGAAAAACAGGAGGGGGCCTAGTATAGAACCCTGTGGGACCTCAGTCAACCAAAGTGTAAAGTGTATAGGGTCATGGGTCTTCAACAGGAGGGACGCCCAAATCCTTTTTTCTTATTGTTCTACGCATCACAATTCGCCTTAAAAAAAAAGCCAAGCTCATAACTCTCACTCCTGACACGTTGCGCCACACTTTCACGATTTTTCAAAAATAGCAGAACTACAAGCTCATAGCGCGGCACTCGGTGCCGCGCTATGAGCTTGTAGATCTGCTATTTTTCAACAGCTGCTAAAGTATAACAACATCGTATAACTAGAGCGGTGCCCGTGGAGCCTCTACAGCGGTGCCCGTTGGGCAATGGCCTACTTGGAACGATGCAAGTTGGAAATGCATGCCCCACCCAGATATTATGTCTGTGTCCCTTTTATGCCCATATATGGAGTTCTTTGTCAGGCATAATGGGGACGTCAGACTGACGTCAGAACAGGCCAGCTCCATATATGGACCCTGGGCAGGGGCCCTGTCCAGAGCCCGGGGCGGTTCTGGACAACCGTGGGTCCGACCGACTCGACACCGGCCACTGCACCCCCTGTGGTGGCGTGGAACGCGTGTGTCGAATTTGAAGTCTGTGGTGCGAACGGTTCTCGGGTTACGTGGATTACAGTCACACACACACACACACACACACACACACACACTTGGTGCATTTATAGATAGACAACTCTTAATAATAACAACGTCCTTGGGCTTGGGCTTTGTAATACGGTCCTGATATTTATTATAATAGCCGGCTCCAGTTCGGAGCTAGAATTCTTATAGTAGCGGGCGGCGGCGGGTCACATTCGGTTCTGGCTGAATTTCTTGTGGGTCAATTTGGGCACGGGTTGGTCAAATTGGACCTGTGAAGACCTGAAGTGAGTGGGTGTTTGGTCAGATGTAAGGAGAGAGAGGGGGAGGGGGTGTAGGAGTGAGTGAGGAGGGGGTGTAGGAGTGAGTGAGGAGGGGGTGTAGGAGTGAGTGAGGAGGGGGTGTAGGAGAGAGAGGGGGAGGGGGTGTAGGAGTGAGTGGTTGTAGCTGCTGGGTGACAGCCAGCAGGCACAGAGAGGGAAGAGAGGAGCTGATTAATGACGCTTCACACACACTGCCATTTGGAGAGCTGAACAAACCCACGGACTGAGCCACGCCACGCAGGGGGCCGTCACGTTGAACCGTCTGAATCAACACACACACACACACACACACACACACACACACACACACACAGTTACACGCGCATGCACGCACGCATTACTCTACTTGTGAGGACATCAACATTTTAGGACAGGAATGTTATTTTTGTATTTTTTTTACCTTAACAGTACTGAGGCCAATAAATAGCCCATCTACTCTCAGCTTCTCTGTGTTAAATCTCACCCTAAAACATTAAATAAACCCAACCTCTGAATGTCTAACACTAACTGTAACAGTGGCTCAGGGGTAGAGTGGCCGGATGGGAACCGCAAAGCTCCCAGTTGGATCCCAGGCTCCCCCAGAGTTAGTGTGGAAGTATCCTTGAGCAAGACGCTGAACCCCTAATTGCTCCCAATGTGCAGGTTGGTGCCTTGGCATGGTTTCCTCCGGCATCAGTGTATGAATGTGTGTGTGAATGTAATGCACAATCTATGTAAAGCGCCTCGGATAAAAGCGCTATATAAATGCACCATTTACCATTTAACCCCAAGCTGAATCTTTTCCTAACTCCCCAAATCTGTGTTTCAACCATAAAACAAGCATTTATCTTGCACATTGTACTCACTGGGGTGAAGACATTGGGCCTCACACAGGCATAGTGCGACTACAAGTACACGCACACAGCGTGTGTGTGTGGGTGTGTGTGTGTGTTGTTACAACACCATTGTGTTGTTTTTTGCACTCTGACATCACAGACGGATGGGACGAGAACCGTCCCTTCCTCCCATGCCCCCCCCCCCCTCCTCAGTGTCACATGTTTGTCACGCAGCAAGTAGACACGATGGAACACGAGACATCTCTCTGAGACGGATCCCGGATCCACAACACAACACGGACCGGAGTCTGAAATCCACAACACAACACAACACGGACCGGAGTCTGAATCCACAACACAACACAACACAACACAACACAACACAACACAACACAACACAACACGGACCCACAACATAACACAGACTGGAACCAGGATCTACAACACAACACGGACCGGAGTCTGGATCCACAACACAACACGGACCGGAGTCTGGATCCACAACACAACACGGACCGGAGTCTGGATCCACAACACAACACGGACCGGAGCCCGGACCCACAACACAACACGGACCGGAGTCTGAATCCACAACACACAACACGGACCGGAGCCCGGACCCACAACACAACACGGACCGGAGCCTGGACCCACAACACAACACGGACCGGAGCCTGGACCCACAACACAACACGGACCGGAGTCCGGACCCACAACACAACACGGACCGGAGCCCGGACCCACAACACAACACAGACCGGAGCCCGGACCCACAACACAACACGGACCGGAGCCTGGACCCACAACACAACACGGACCGGAGCCTGGACCCACAACACAACACGGACCGGAGCCCGGACCCACAACACAACACGGACCGGAGTCCGGACCCACAACACAACACGGACCGGAGCCGGACCCACAACACTGACAGAACCATGACAGCAGACAGTTCATCCAACAATAAAAAAAATCCCTATTGATTGATTGATTAGTTTATTAGACAGAATGTATAAACAGTCACTCAGTCCAAAAGGTCCTTGCAGTCTTTTTAAGCCCTATTTTGGACACACATCATAATAGTCAAAAACTATTTTGACTAAACCAAATTGGCAAACTATTTGTGCACAACACCATTGCGTGACAAAGTATAAAATAAGGCTTATTCGATCGATTCGTTGGTAATTATATATATATTTAAATCAGTGCTTCTCGATTATTTGATTAATCGAAGCATTAATCGATTAGAATAATGACTAAGGGACATAATTCCATGGCGGCAGCCCCAAACAACAACAACATCATCTTCTCCGCACGCTGATTGGATCCACATTGAGATAATCAGGTCAGATTGGAAGCGGCTGTGTTTTGGATCCCGACCTCCCGACCCCCCCGAACACCACCCCCACCCCTCCCCCCCACTTTAAACGGCTTAAAGTCTGCTTCCAACTCAACTATTTCCAAACCTGGAGGGGAAGGGGAGGGGGGGGGGGGGGTAAAAGCTAAGCTTGTGTGTGTGTGTGTGTGTGTGTGTGTGTGTGTGTGTGTGTGTGTGTGTGTGTGTGTGTGTGTGTGTGTGTGTGTGTGTGTGTGTGTGTGTGTGCGCGCGGGCGTGCGTGTGTGTACTAGGGAGGATTAAGCCTGTAGTTTGGTAAAAGTTAATTTGACCCCCTCTCTCTCTCTCTCTCTGTGTCTCCCCCCCCCCCCCCCCCCCCTACTGTATCACCCCCCGACCTTCTCTCTCTCTCATATTTAAAGAGGGAGGGAGGGAGTGACTTGAGGTTGAATTTAAATAACAGTTGGCTCTTTCTGTCGTAATAATGGCCGTTCAGTCCCACGCCAGCGGGACCCCCACACTACTACAGCACAGCCCCCCCCCCCCCCCCCCTGGTCCTATACCGGCGCTGCCTGCCTGCCTGCCACTGCTGCTGAAATAACAGGCCTCATCCGCTGGCTTTCAAAGGTTGTGTCGTTCACTGGGACTACTGTGTTGCCTTTCACCCTCTAGTCTAGCGTATCGCAGCTACAAGTACATTTCTTTGCTCTGGAACTGAACTGCCGGGCTTCCTCTGGCGACTGAATTTCCCTCGCGGGGGTCAACAAAAGGTCTCATCTTATCTCGTGATCCCTGAGGAGAATCCAGGAAAAGGTGATTGGCTGAACTGTAAAAATACTGAGGGCTATAGCTATCCCTTAACCCTTATCCCTAAACATATTTGACATTTTTTACTATTTAAAAAAAACCCTTTTAAAATAGTTCAAATAGCCGATCTACAAGCTCACAACGTGTAGATCGGCTAGTTGAACTATTCTAAAATTATTTTCAAAATACTAAAAAATTACAAATAAGTTTAGGGATAAGGGATAAGGGTGGCGCAAGATGGAGCCCTTTGGAGTGTTCGTTTGACTCTGGGAGTGTGTACGAAATCAACGGAACCCTCAATGTTTTCTGTATCTGCCCTGTGTTTTGTAACTGCAGTGCTGCCCCATGGCGACTGAATTTACCCCAGGCAGTGAGATCAAATGAAGGTTCCATCTATTCGTGCATCATAGGTGCCGGAGGGGGGGTAATTTGGGTCTGAATGTCCCCGCACTATTGGTGGATGACTGGTCTAGTTATTTATTTAAACAGCAGATACTCGCGGGGCTCGCGGAAGGAACATTTTAAAATGTCCCCGCACTTTTGTGCGCCTGCACTGTCGTGCATTAAATACATACTATGTAACTTGGTTGTTAATGTCTCGTCTTTAATCGAATTAACGCAAGAGATCAGATCCCTCCGTTGTTGGTGCATTGCAGTGGTTCTCAAAGTGGGGTCCAGGGACCCTCGGGGGTTACTCGAAGGGGTTCCAAATGGACCCTTCACAGCCAAGCCTGTAACTATGAGAGTTATTATGGGGGTCCTTGAAATTAAACGTTTAGTTGTTCTGAGAACTACTGTTGTATGTATTATATAGTGGGGTTGGGTTCAGTAAAAAGCATACTTGTATTTAATCGCTCGTCTCATTTTCCAACTCCGCTGCGGTACATATTATTGGAGCACAGCCCTGGGAGACTCCATGGCCTCATCAGACATTTCAAAGCGGATTCCTTTTGATTTGAAACACACATGTACTCTGTATTAACCCATTGAGACCCATTTAGACCTGAGATCAGATTCTAAACATGTCTTCTTAATCCTAAAAGTTTTCTGATGTTTCTATCTATCGTTCTCAAAACATTTTCATGTCAAGGACCCCCCCAAAAATATATGTAATTTTCCACCGACCCCCATCTGAAAATATGTTGTTCCAGGGACCTCCCCAGAAGCAAAGATATGAGTTAAAAACGTTCGCTCTGAAACAATATATATTCAAAGATTTGCGGAACATTTTCACGATTTTTGAAAAATAGCAGAGCTTGTAGATCTGCTATTTGTCAATAGCTAAAGTATATCATAATGCTTAAAACATCAAAAGGGGTTCCCGTACTGAATGGGTTAAGACCCGAGCCAGATCCTATACACGAATGCATTCTATTAAAACCAGTAGTTCTTTAAAAGATTTTTCAAAACTGTTCAAAAAAGAAATAGCAGATTCGCTGAGAGCTTTTTTGAACAGCCAACTCTCTTAACATCTAAAAATGACAAGGATGCTTTCCTGGTTTAAAAATAACAACAATAATAACTGAGATCCTCAGTGGTCAACGTGGCAGACTTTAGTCACAGATATTTGCACTCCCACGTGTACGGCGCCATGAAATGGAAACTAGACCTGGAGCAAAGATTTGAGTGGATAAGCTCCCCCTCATATCAGAACTGGAATATGCACTGCAGAGTGTTGGAGAGGCAGGGGCTGAAATGCCGCAAGAGGGCACTTTTGGACAAAGAAAGCAAAAATAGCAAGATCTACAAGCTCTCAACGCGTCGCAACGCGTCGCAGCGCGACGCGTTGAGAGCTTGTAGATCTTGCTATTTTTGGGGCGCAAACCCAGCAGTCGTTATTTACTGGAGATGCGGTGTATACGACATGGATTTCAAAACAAATTAGTTACCCAAAAAAAGCCAATTCTCCTGAATGCTGCCTTCCGGTATGGCACATTGGAAAGGAGAGGGGAGGGGCATTTTGCATTTCTTTCACCATAGTAAATGCTGCATTCGTGGTCTGGTTAAGGGTAGTTGTTTTACAGAAAGGGTAAAAGGGCAGGGGCCGAAGCCCCCTTTGATGTCTACGTGTGCACGTGCCTGCACTGTAGCCCAGTGTTTGTCAAAAGTGTGGTCCCCAAAGGGGCCCGAAAATTAAGAACGGTTTAATTTCACTAGAAGTTAACTTAACCCAATGAGAGACTGTTTAAATATGATTACTGAGATAACATAGGTTTCAGTCTCTCCAGATATCTACGGTACCTACCTACAGAATAGAGTCAATTAAACAGTTGTAGAATTCTCTACCAAACCTAAATCACTCAACAAATATGTTCTCTTGTGAGGGTCCCAGCCATGCAGGCACTTTCCAAATGGGGGTCCACTCCACACGGCCTTAACACAGGGATGGATAAAGGGGGTCCGTAGCATGGAAATGTTTTAGAGCAACTGCAGTGTAGAAGTTCATCAGTGAAGCAAGCGTTCTGGAAAACAGTTTATGCCGTGACTGGAATGTGTGTGTGTGTGTGTGTGTGTGTGTGTGTACTGAAAAGCGTTGTGTTGTCAATATATGAAGTGGAATGCCAATGTGTTGCCTTGTCATTGTGCCTTGTGCCGTTTTTTAATTGCCTATTTATTGGTATCTGGTCTGTTTTTAATTCTGCACACCACAGTGGAGCGGACAAAGACACGCTTCAGAGATGTTGGAGAAGAAAGTTGCTATTGTATTCAGACGGCATGCACCGTGCTGCCTGCAGGGACTACACTGGTTCCAGTGTGTTGGACCCAGGACTGACCACTGTTCATTTAGCCTGTCTGTAACCAAATGGACCCTTAGGGGGGGAGAGTGTAGTCTACAAATGTACAACCATATGGACCCCTAAAAGGGGTCCATTTGGTTGTACATTTGTAGGCTATACACTCTCTGGGTTAGTTAGGGTCCATTTGGACCACTATAGCTTAGCGTCCATTTGGTTAAATCTGTGTAGTTTGAAAAAGGTGCTGGAAGTGATTTTTTTCTCCCCCAAATACATTTTAGAAAGGTTAAAGCTCTATATTCTGACAGTAATCACTGCTACAGAGTGATTGTTCAGTAGCGGGGGTCTCTCTCTCTCTCTCTCTCCACCAGTTCTTTGAAGAAGTAAACAGAAGATTGCATTTTCTATTTTTTTGGGACACCAATTTCATCCAATCAGGGAAGAAGAACACATCACTTGTTCATCCTGCATTTCTTGTATGAGTTCTAGTCTCTTCTGAATGGATAGAATAGAACTGAACTGCTATCATGTTTATAATTAGTTGCTGCCTGGAGAGACCCACATGTTACTGAACAAACATTGAATGAGCAGCTATTGACACTTATTTAAAACAAAAATGTCACTAGTTATTGCAGTAGATCCATATAGCCTATACGATTCAGACTCTCGTAGATGTATTTATCGATCGATAAATACATCTACGAGAGTCTCTAAATCATCAATACGGTTGTGTCCAGCACACACAACCACACAACCCGATCAGCGATCAGGAATCGATACTGTCTGTATATGACTACATGTGAATCGACCCGTCGTACTGTAGAGGCTACGCTACATTGCGTTACATACCAGCTGTTTTCTCAGCAGCAGAATGTTCTCCTCCAACAGCTTCTCCTCGCAGCTCAGATAAGGATCCTCCGCGTGCAGCGGGTCGTCACCCGCCCCGGCCGCCGTCGTCGTCCCGGACCCGGCGGAGGAGGAGGGTCGAGCCGGGGCAGTAGTAGTCCTGCCGCCGCCGGAGGAGGACAGGGACGCGGCGTCCAGCGCGCCGCGGACCAGCAAGTCCTGCCTGGTCCGCAGGTAGTCCAGTTCGCCCAGACCGGCGAGCGTCGCCTCCAGACGTTCGCGCACCGAGCGGCCGCGCTCCACCACCGTCATGTTGTTGTCCTCCCTTATACCGGTACCAGGGCCGGAGGAGGAGACATCCATCCCGGTGTCCCTCGGCTGGGCGCAGCGGTGGTAATAAGAATAATCCCTGGAAGAGGCCGGCGTTGTCTGTCCACAGCTATCCATTCAACGAGCACGGCAGCCGCGTATACGTACACACACACACACGTACACCGGAGAGATGCGCGTCCCGTCCTCCACGCCCCGGTGTGATTTACGGCGCGGCGCTTGGTGGTGAGTGGTGACCCCCCCAGACAGACACACACACACACACACCCACACACACACCGATCACATTTGGTCAGCGGTCCCGCAGAGAAAAGAGAGAGAGAGAGAGAGAGAGAGAGAGAGAGAGAGGAGAGAATTGAATTGAATTGAATTGAGAGGGAGAGAGAGAGAGAGTCACAGGGAGAACATAGGGGTGTGTATAATCCTGTTCCTCCGTGGTGCTGCTGCAGCAGTCTGCTGCTCCATGATAACTTTTCCTCCCTGCACGAATGAATGCAGCCCGTTCTAATAATAACAACAATGAAGTCCTGCTCGTCGCTGCTGTTATGTTATGGAGGGTTTTACGCACAGAGCGCAGCAGTCCTCCGCTCTACGGCGGTCCACGAGCTGAAATGAAACGTTGCAGTCCTGTCCCGTCCTGACCTGTCCAGTCCTGCGGTGACATTAATCCACAGTGAAGTGTGTGCGTGTTAAAAAAGGACAAACGGAGGTCCAGGCGGTTCACCGGGAGCTCCCACCGCTCTGGATGCGGAGCTGTGAATGAGAGGCAGCGGCCTGGTGACACACAGCACCCCGGCCCCGCCCCTCTACTCTACTCTACACCGCCCTGCGTCCTAACGCCCGCCGAATTCCTACAGAAGTTGCACGCACGCGCACACACACGCACACTCACACACACACACACACACACACACGCACGCACGCACGCACGCACGCACGCACACACACACACACACACACACACACACACACACACACACACACACACACACACACACACACACACACACACACACACACACACACACACACACACACACACACACACACACACACACACACACACACACACACACACACACACACACACACACACACACACACACACAAACTATCACTTACATTATTGCCTAATGTCAGGTTGTAGGCTAGTGGCCAATAAAGGGTCCATTTACCTCACTGGACCTCATTTACTCAAGTACTGTAGGCTAGGACTTAAGTACAGTTTCAAGGTATTTTTTAATTTACTTGAGTATAGGCTATTTCCATTTTATATCCATTTTGAAAAACATTTTAAAATAGTTCAACTAAGCCGATCTACATCGAGACATTGTGAGCTTGTAGATCGGCTATTTGAACTATAGGTTTTTAAAAATAGTACAAAATTGGCAAATTAGTTTAGGAATAAGGGTCAAGTTTTTGCCACAGACACATCTGTCCATGTAGGGACATGTTGGTGACCCCTGGTGAAAACATGTTGGTGACCCCTGGTGAAAACATGTTGGTGACCCCTGGTGAAAACATGTTGGTGACCCCTGGTGAAAACATGTTGGTGACCCCTGGTGAAAACATGTTGGTGACCCCTGGTGAAAACATGTTGGTGACCCCTGGTGAAAACATGTTGGTGACCCCTGGTGAAAACATGTTGGTGACCCCTGGTGAAAACACCAATACATACAGAGAGAGGTCTTACTACAGGTAAACACCACCACACACACAGGGCAATGTTACTGTCTGTGTCTGTCGACGGGTTTAAGAACTTGTTAAAAACATATTAATTTCATATTAAGCATTTTGTCAGTTGTGCAATGTTTTACTTGACATGTTTTGCATTTCAATGTTTTGCTTTTTCTCTTGTTTCATTGCTCTCTCTTGTGTTTTATTTTGATTGTTTTACTTGTTGTTGTCCCACTGTGCACTTTGTAACATTTGTTACAGGTGCTTTATAAATAAAATGTGCTTACTTACTTACTTAGGCTATACTTACTTAGGCTACTTATAACAAATAGAAATGATATAACATCAGTTTTAGACTCAGTAATCATCACACTGCAGCTTAAGAACAGTAGTACTATCTGTTATACGCTCCAGTCTCCAGCTAATGGGGTGAAACCACACTGAGGAAGAGAGTTTAGAGATTGTGTGTGTGTGAGAGAGAGAGAGAGAGAGAGAGAGAGAGAGAGAGAGAGAGAGAGAGAGAGAGAGAAACTCCATAGTGAAACACAGTAGCGTGGACTGATGCTATTTGAGAATGACTCCAGGGGCTTGTGTGGTGTGGGACTTATTTGCATTGCCTTTAATGAGTTCTAATTAATAATTCACGAGTTAATTGGTTCATTATCATTAAAAGTGGAGAACAGCAGCAGCAGGGGGGCCTCATTAACATCACAATAGCGAACCAGAGGAACTAGAAGGAAAAGGGCGCCCTCCATTGGTGGGACAAGGAACAGGTCTCTGTGCTCTTTGTATGCGCGTTCACATGTTGCCTGGTTGGTTATCTCCCCTTATTGTTGTATCCATCCATAGACATGATATGGTTGTATCTCTCTCTTCATCTGTCTCTCCCTTTCTCTCTCTGTCACTTACTCTCTGCTCTCTCTCTCTCTCTCTCTCTCTCTTTCACTTAATAATCCCAATGTTTTTATGCCCCCTCTTTTTTTAGTCTGTCTCTCTGTATTTTTGTTCTTCTCTCTCCCGCCATCCTCTCTGTCTTTTATCGTTCCTCTCTCTCTCTCTCTCTCTCTCTCTCTCTCTCTCCCCCTCTCTCCATCCCCCCGCCCGCCCTCTCTCTCTCTCTCTCTCTCTCTCTCCCGCCCCCCCTCTCTCTCTCCCTCCCTCGCTTTTCTCTCTCACCTCGTTTACACCCCGTTCCTGTCATGTGTTTCTTCTAGTTCATGTCCTGCTTCAGTTGAGCAGAAAATTACATTAGCTAACACAACTGACAGGACAGAGAAATGGATAGAGTGAGTCAGTGAGAGGGGGGGAGAGAGAGAGAGAGAATAAAAGAGAGATAGATAAGGCTAACCATAGAGTAGGCTAGGGGCTAACAGGCTGTTGACTCTACAGGCCATGGGAATGATGCGAGGGCGTGGGGGGGAGAGAGAGAGAGGGGGGGGGGGGCTAGAAGCCAAAGAGAAGGGGCGGGAGAGAACACATACATAAATACAATGGATCATGGATGGAGACAGAAAGAAAGAAAGAAAAAGAAAAGAAAAGAAAAGAAAAGAAAAGAAAAGAAAAGAAAAGAAAAGAAAGAAATATAGCTGCAAGCAGCGATAAGAACAATATGCACAAATAAGACTGACGAGCTGAGTTCTCCGTACCCAGATTTGAACACACATCCTTGTGGTCCGAAGGCGAGAGCTCAACCAACTGAGCTATCTGGACACAGTCAGTTGTTTCATTGTAAACAGTAACATCATTCAGTGTTTTGGTAACAAGTATGTGTGTCCTCATTTTGGGCATGTACCCATTTCTACAGTGTGTAGAAATGGATAATGTGTGCAAACTTCTCTTCAACCGGGATTTCAGTTAATGGTCCATAGATTGTGTGTAAGACGCACGCAAATTGCTCAAAAATTCAGGCAGAAAATCAGGTATAAGCATTTTTCAAACTGGTCCAAAGTTCACGTGTAGACGTTTTTGTGCATTTTGAGCAAAGATCCTGGGAGGAGATATAATTCAAAATGGCAGGTGATCTAAAGGTCAGAAGTCAAAAGTCAGAACACGAATGTGTATCAAAGTGTCATTGCCAACGGTCAAACGGTTCATGAGCTATGCACGTTCATTTTCAACTGAGTGCTATAGCGCCACCATTTGGCCAATCGTCATGGGCCAAATGTCTCATCTTCACTTGATACTATCAATAAAGGAAAAACAAATAAAACGTTTAGCCATCAAGTGTTCGTTTGGTTTCCTATGTTTGGAATGTTTTTTTTTTTTTAACGTTTTTCTCCAGTATGGATACTCAGGTGTCTCTTTAGATTACCTAACTCACTGAAACTCTTGTCACACTGTTTACAGTAGTATGGTTTTTCTCCAGTGTGGACACGCAGGTGATTCTTTAGAGCACCTAACTCAATGAAACTCTTGTCACACATTTTGCAGTGGTATGGCTTTTCTCCAGTATGAATACGCTGGTGTGTCTTTAGAGCACCTAACACACTGAAACTCTTCTCACATTGTTTACAGTGGTATGGTTTTTCTCCAGTGTGAATACGCTGGTGTTTTATTAGAGTACCTAAAACACTGAAACTCTTCTCACACTGTTTACAGTGGTATGGTTTTTCTCCAGTGTGAATACGCAGGTGAGTCTTAAGTTTAGCTGACTCCCTGAAACTCTTGTCACACCGTTGACAGTGGTATGGTTTTTCTCCAGTGTGAATACGCTGGTGTTTCTTTAGAGTACCTAACTCTCTGAAACTCTTCTCACATTGTTTACAGTGGTATGGCTTTTCTCCAGTATGGATACGCAGGTGATTCTTTAGATTACTTAAGTGACTGAAACTCTTATCACACTGTTTACAGTGGTATGGCTTTTCTCCAGTATGGATACGCTGGTGAGACTGTAGATGAGCTAGCTGACTGAAACTCTTTTCACACTCTTTACAGTTGTAAGGTTTTTCTCCAGTGTGGATACGCAGCTGTGACTCCAGGTTACCAAACGTATTGAAACTCTTGTCACACTGTTTGCAGTGGTAAGGTTTTTCTCCAGTGTGGATACGCAGCTGTGACTCCAGGTTACCAAACGTATTGAAACTCTTGTCACACTGTTTGCAGTGGTAAGGTTTTTCTCCAGTGTGGATACGCAGCTGTGACTCCAGGTTACCAAACGTATTGAAACTCTTGTCACACTGTTTGCAGTGGTAAGGTTTTTCTCCAGTGTGGATACGCAGCTGTGACTCCAGGTTACCAAACGTATTGAAACTCTTGTCACACTGTTTGCAGGTGCATATCTTCTTTCCTGTGTAACTCAGCCGATGTGTCTTCAAGTCTCCCGCCTGAGCTACATTCTTGGTAAACTGTTTACGACCGTCAGATTTTGGTCCATCCGTGTCTTCTTGTTCCTGGCCGGCTACGGGTCTGTTGATTTGCTGCCAGGCTGCCGAGGGCATCTGTTCATTCCTCAGCGTTTGTAGTAGAGGTCGTTGTGGCTCCTCTTCTTCACGTGTTGATGGAGGAAGGTGGAGGTGTGGTGGGAGGAGAGTTTTGGGTTTCTCTCTGAAATATGTCTCTTTGTTTTATATTTCTCTCTCTGTCTCTCTTAAGTAAATCCCTTAACACAACCGTCTACACATCGCTATGCTATGAAGTGAAAGTCTAACAACACTTCACACCTTATGTAGGCGGACCAGGAGGTGAGGCCTGATGTCACACACAACATAAACCTTATGTAGGCTGACCAGGAGGTGAGGTCTGATGTCACACACAACATAAACCTTATGTAGGCTGACCAGGAAGTGAGGTCTGATGTCACACCTTATGTAGGCTGACCAGGAGGTGAGGTCTGATGTCACACCTTATGTATGCTGACCAGGAGGTGAGGTCTGATGTCACACACAACATAAACCGTTGCAGTGCAAGCCTAGAGCATAACTAGCGCAGGCTGTTTGAGCGACTTTTGACGACGTTAAAAAAAGCGACCTCAAAGATTTCCGTAGACTGGTTAACCATTCCCACTTGAAATCGCATTTCCATTCGTTTGTGTGGAGTCTCCACCCTGCTAATGCATGGTTGGCTGTGTGGAGTCTGGACCCTGCTAATGCATGGTTGGCTGTGTGGAGTCTGGACCCTGCTAATGCATGGTTGGTTGCAGGAGTACAGTGTTGAGAGACACCCCCTAAAAAGCCAATCAGCGAAACAAAAAACACTGACATCATCTCCAGTCTCCAATCAGTGAACGACACAGGCCCGGAACACGGGCCCTGATTGGGTCCAAAATCTGGACCCTGCTAATGCATGGTTGATTTGTAGTCGTAACAAAAAATTGACCTCATCCCCCAACCTAATTTGGAAGCGTATGTCGGTGGTGTCTGTCGGCCAATCAGGGATTGGTTGATGACGTAACTAAGGTACGTTTGGTGATCTGCTGGGTATGTATGTATGTATGTATGTATGTATGTATGTATGTATGTATGTATGTATGTATGTATGTATTTGGTTAAAATGGGTAAGGTTTAAAAAAAGGCAAAAGCATGCTCTGTTGCACTGGCCTAAAAGTGGGTCCTCTAAAACTGCTTCAACTTCTGAGAATGTGTTTGGTTCATTAGCCACCAGATGGCATACCTTATAAGTATGTATGTATGTAGGTCTGTATGTCTGTATGTATGTATGTATGTATGTATTTAAAAGGGGGGCTTTTTTGTAAAATCCCAGCCTACAATACCTTCATATATTTAAAATCCAAAGTAAGGTTACCAGTGAAGGGCAACCTGCCTATTCACTGGGGACTATGCAAGGCAGAGGCGTCCACCCCCCTGAGTCCAAGTTAGACTAGACCGCATACCTATGTATGTATGTATGTATGTATGTATGTCGGGGTAAGAATGGTGGTACCTTATTGGCTGTCGATGGTGACGTAACTAAGGTACGTTTCAAGGTTGGTATAAGATCAGTAACGGGTCTAAAGGACTTAGAACAGCAGTTGTAATAGACATTAGTTAGTAGCAGTACTTGCACGCTCTGCTTGCGCACAAGTTGTTGTGCAAGGTGCAAGTTGGCACCTTGACAGAGTGCATTTCTAGTTGAATAATAACAATAAATATAGCTGCAAGCAGCGATAAGGCGGGACCTTCTTGGTCCCGCCTTATCGCTGCTTGCAGAAGACAATACGCAATAAGATCAATATGCACAAATAAGACTCAAAGGCTGAGTTGTCAGTACCCAGATTTGAACACACAACCTTGTGGTCGAAGGGCGAGAGCTCTACTGACTGAGCTACACGGAGACAATCAGTGACTACAATATAATCAGAAAAATCATTCAGTGTGTTTGATAACAATCATGTGTGTCCTCGTTTTGGGCAGGTCCTTATCCATTACTACAGTGTGTTTGCGGTTCAGATAATGGTCCATACATTGTGTGTAGAACGTTTCACGCAAATTGCTAAAAAAAAATCAGGTATAAGCATTCTTCAAACTGCTCTAAATGGCGGAAAATCTGAGGGCGGAGCTTACTTTTCAAATTGACAGATGTGTTCCCCATGAGTCAAGGAACATGTGGAAACAAGTGCCATGAATTTTGGACAAACGAGGCATGAGTTATGACTGTTCAAAGGTTTCATTTAAAAAAGAAAATGCTATAGCACCCCCCTTTGGCCAATTGGAGTAAGACTGCTTCCAATGCTATTTGGCATGACTCTCTACTATACTGTAAAGTATGACGCTGCATGTATGTATTAGAGGCAGAAGAAGAATTTTCACAAACCAGCAATTTTCATTGGCTCATAAAAAAAACTTTTTCACTTAAAAATAAATTACTAAGATTTATTGTCCGTATAGGTCCAAAGTTCACATGTAGACATTTTTGTGCATTTTGATCAAAGATCCTGGGAGGAGATGCATTTGAACTGTTTTTCATATAATTCAAAATGGCGGGTGATCTAAAGGTCAGAGGTCAAAAGTCAGAACACGAAAGTTGTTCGACATGAGGAGACACATATGTGTATCAAAGTGTCATTGCCAACGGTCAAACGGTTCATGAGATATGCACGTTCAAAGTTTGCATTTTCAATTGAGTGCTATAGTGCCACCCTTTGGCCAATGGTCATGGGCTTCGCATAGTCACCGTTTGGCATGGCCCTCTACCAGATTCCTGCGTTTCACGAAAACCGACTGCACGGTTTAGTCAGAACTGCTATTTTTGGCGGAAGGAGAAGAAGAAGAAGAAGAAAAAAACCCCACAAAAACAATAAGTGACCAAAGTCACTTTGTGACTTCTTGGTCCCTTAAAGACAGACACAGACAGGCTGAGCGGTGTACACTAGTGGTTGGAGGTTGTGGTTTAAAATTACCATCAGACGAGTAAGGCTGGAACCGAGGCTTCCCGAGAGGAGGGGAGGAAGAGAGACTCGATAGGACTGATTCAACGACAACAACAAGGACAGCGACACAGACGCAGAGAAGACTCAAACAAACCACCTTGACTCAAATATACCAGAGTATAAGGCCAAGTGTGGACAAGGACGGGTGCATGCACACTGCACAGACGAACAGTCTGGTGAGACGTAGGATGAGCCTAATAGGCAGGAAGCAAACCATAGTCCTATAGAGACCTCTCAGTGCTTGCAATCCCCCATGAACACACAAGGCAGAGAGAGCCTCCTGTTGGCTCTGGGCCTCTGGCATAAGAGAAAGGACAATGGACGGGTCCGCAGAGAGTGGTGCCCTGCAGGGATGCCGTGACCTGTAATCGGAAGTGGACCGATAAGAGGGAATCATTAAGGAACCGGAATGGTTAAAATCCTAAAGGATCCCAACCCTATATAATATATTATGCTGCACAATAATTCAGACTCAGGAGAGACGGTCAGTGGTGGAGAACTAGAAGCATGAACAGGCACGTCTGTCTGGCCATGAGCCTCACAGAATTTAGAGTTTGAGTTTGTTTTTGTGTGCATGTGCACACACACACATACGCGCGCACAACACAACACAGTCTTAGTCACGGACAGCAGTGAGTGCTTCAAACCACAGCCAATTTCGTCTGAGCTGCTTAATTTCCTGCTTAATTTAAAATCCCATTATAGTGTACCGAAGTCGGATGTAAAAAAACAAAACAAAAACACACAAAAAAAACATGCCCCCCCCCGGGGCCCTGCAGGGTCATGAATATTTCTGTCATTTAAGTCTAATTTATGTTCCGCCGAAAAGAGCAGACCTACACGCTCACATCACATCACATCACATCCACCACAAAGTATATCGTTTGCTGTCGGGCAAGAGAACCCTATCTTTGTGTGTGTTCATCAGTATAGCCTTGTTAACCACTATATCATACTAGTAGCCTTGTTAACCACTATATCATACTAGTAGCCTTGTTAACCACTCTATCATACTAGTAGCCTTGTTAACCACTATATCATACTAGTAGCCTTGTTAACCACTCTATCATACTAGTAGCCTTGTTAACCACTATCATACTAGGGTGTCACACACGAGTATGGGGGTGGCTGTAGCTCAGGAGGTAGAGCAGGTCGTCCAATGATCCCTGGGTCGGCGGTTCGAATCCCGGCTCCTCCTGTCCACATGTCGAAGTGTGACACTGAACCCTACATTGCCTCCGATGAATCGGTCGGTGTGAGCTCGCCACCATTGGTGTGTGTGAATGTGGGAAGTGAGGACGCTGGCGTCGACTGTTCCCGGCTCCTCCCAATGTGACTGTGAATGAATGAACCATTGTTAAGTGCTTTGAGCACTTGGAAAAGCGCTATAAAAATGCAATTCATCATTATTATTGCGACCGGAGGTCGCAGTTAAAGGTCAACTTTAGTTTTTTTCAACCAAGGTTCATGTTTTAGGTTGTTATTAGAGAAAGCAAAAGATAAAAGTTAATTCTTCTTCATTTGCTGCTTTCTTTCGTTTTAGGGATTTTAGCGGTTTTTGACAGGGAGGCGGGGGCATTCGAGCATGGGGCTAAATATGTATTTCTTTACAAAATATTATGGCGATTTAATTTTTTATTATTTACTATAGTCCTAATATACCCCAGGAAATTACATCTGGGCACGGAAGATCATAGGATCTACTGAATGTTAAGGTAGCCTATTGGGGGGAAGCCACACTGTATGTCAGTTTGACACATTCAGTAGATCTCGTGATCTTTTGTGGCCAGATGTAATTTCTTGGGGTTTAGTAGGACTAGAGTAAATAATACAAAAATAAATCGCTATAACATTTTGTAAAAAAGTACATATTTAGCCCCATGCTCGAATGCCCCCTTTTAGCGGTTTTTGCCCCCTCTGTCAAAAACCGCTAAAATCCCTAAAACGAAAGAAAAATTAAAACTCATCTTTTACTTTCTCTATTAACAACCTAAAACATGAACCTTGGTTGAAAAAAACTAAAGTTGTCCTTTAACTATGAAACCTTGTGTTTTTGACACCTAACCCACAATCCCCGTCACTCTGTCACGTCACCTAACTCAAATCCCCGTCACTCAGCCCAGGAAAGCACCCAGGTCATCGTGACATCACGTGACATCAGCCCCCTGGTCACCCCAGGCAAGCCCCCAGGTGCCCAGGTCACCGTGACATCAGCCCCCATATATGGTGCCCAGGTCATTGTGATGTATTGGTCAAAGTTCATCCCATGCCAAAGCGACCGCACTCGCCCAGCAGTCTGACGTCACCCAGGAGGATGTGTGCACACGCTGACCTCCCCCGCAGTACGACCTCCACACTCTCACGGAGGAGACTGCCGACGAGCGGCGCCGTCGTCTGGCCAGGGAAAGCCAGAGGCGCCGCCGTCAGAGACTAGCTGCTGTCAGAGACTAGCTGCTGTCAGAGACTAGCTGCTGTCAGAGACTAGCTGCCGTCAGAGACTAGCTGCTGTCAGAGACTAGCTGCTGTCAGAGACTAGCTGCTGTCAGAGACTAGCTGCCGTCAGAGACTAGCTGCTGTCAGAGACTAGCTGCTGTCAGAGACTAGCTGCTGTCAGAGACTAGCTGCTGTCAGAGACTAGCTGCCGTCAGAGACTAGCTGCCGTCAGAGACTAGCTGCCGTCAGAGACTAGGTGCCGTCAGAGACTAGCTGCCGTCAGAGACTAGCTGCCGTCAGAGACTAGCTGCTGTCAGAGACTAGCTGCTGTCAGAGACTAGCTGCTGTCAGAGACTAGCTGCCGTCAGAGACTAGCTGCTGTCAGAGACTAGCTGCTGTCAGAGACTAGCTGCTGTCAGAGACTAGCCGCCGTCAGAGACTAGCTGCCGTCAGAGACTAGCTGCCGTCAGAGACTAGCTGCCGTCAGAGACTAGCTGCCGTCAGAGACTAGCTGCCGTCAGAGACTGGCTGCCGTCAGAGACTGGCTGCCGTCAGAGACTAGCTGCCGTCAGAGACTAGCTGCCGTCAGAGACTAGCTGCTGTCAGAGACTAGCTGCCGTCAGAGACTAGCTGCTGTCAGAGACTAGCTGCTGTCAGAGACTAGCTGCTGTCAGAGACTAGCTGCTGTCAGAGACTAGCTGCCGTCAGAGACTAGCTGCCGTCAGAGACTAGCTGCCGTCAGAGACTAGCTGCCGTCAGAGACTAGCTGCCGTCAGAGACTAGCTGCCGTCAGAGACTAGCTGCTGTCAGAGACTAGCTGCCGTCAGAGACTAGCTGCCGTCAGAGACTAGCTGCCGTCAGAGACTAGCTGCCGTCAGAGACTAGCTGCCGTCAGAGACTAGCTGCCGTCAGAGACTAGCTGCCGTCAGAGACTAGCTGCTGTCAGAGACTAGCTGCTGTCAGAGACTAGCTGCTGTCAGAGACTAGCTGCCGTCAGAGACTAGCTGCTGAGCAGAATCTGCAACCTCCAGAGCGGCGCCGTCGTGCCTGCCCCAAAGTTATTTGTGCAGCCACGCCTGGCAGGCGGCGGCGAGTTCTTTTATTTTTTTTTTCAATTTACGTTTTATTGAATTTTAAGCAAACATACATGAAAACGAAACGACTGACAATTGACAATACATACAACCGAAAACAAAACAAGACAATATACGTACAATACACACAAGGGGAGATGTCTTCCTCTCTTCTCTATCGATGATCATTCATAATACATAAGTACCTCAAACAGGTGCATATACAGGTTAAACAGGTTTAACTGAAACTATACAAAATCAGGTCTTATGGTAGAAACATGAGCAATCCATCTAAACCAGTTATCTGTGAAGACTTCAACTTGACCTCTGAAGCTGAATGTAATTCTCTCCATAATAAATATACTATAGATTAAATCAATCCATTCATTCATAGTTGGTATAACATTTGTAAGCCACTTTTTTGTTAAGGCTTTTTTGGATGCCACCAGCAGTACCCTCAGTAGAGCGGCGAGTTATTTTAATGAAGGCCCGGCCCTACCTGGGCCCTCATCAAACCCTGAACACTTAAGACACTGCCTCCGCTGCCACCCTTAAGGCCTATTCATAGTCTGGATTTTCGGTGGTGAGATGACCACCGGAGCTGTAATAACGTGTAGCGGTGGTGAGTAAAAACAGAGAGAAGGGCTGGGAGAGCGGTGGGTTGCTCTTCACCGCGGCTCCGTGACGTCATGTTGTAGTTGCGGTGGTCACCTCACCACCGATAAATCTATGAATAACGCTTTAGATCTCCATATATGGAGCTGACGTAATCTGACCTCATCACACCCTGTACACTCAAGACACGCTCCATATATGGCCAGTGCACGCGACCTCGCCCTCAGGTGTCTTACTGGTTATTAAGAGTATTGCATTTCAAGCTTGTAGATCTGCGACTTTTGCCGTTTTACTGAATTTGAATCCCGAAAGGTGACAGATTTGGACATACTGTAATAATGAGGTTTCCACCCGACAGTCGATAGAGACGTTATGAATGGCCGTGTTAATTTAGTCGACTAAGACCAAACAAATTCAGATGACTGAATAGGACTAAAACGAAATGGTGTGTTAGTCAAAAGACGAAATCAGAATCTGTCCTTCCATTCCCGTTCATGAAAACAGAAACCTTCAGTGGTTCCACAGAATGTCTGTCCGATGAGGAAGCGCCTGCTGTGTTAACACACAACTGTACATAACAATGTCTTCATGTTTCACACTGGACCAAGAGTGAACACACACACACACACACACACACACACACACACACACACACACACACACACACACACACACACACACACACACACACACACACACACACACACACACACACACACACACACACACACACACACACAGCCCCATTAAAGCTCATCTCTGCTGGTTAAGTATTGATGGAGTACAGACAGGAATAGTCTGATAGATGGAGCTTTTGTTCTGTTGGCTAAAACCCTAGAGGACAAAACACAACAATACACACACACGCGCACGCACGCACGCACACGCACACACACACACACACACACGCACGCACACACACTCTACCCTTTTGGTTGAACACTCGTCTTGATGGACGTCTTACCTCTGAGACACTTAAGACAGGAAGGATGGCAACGTTACACATTCTATTTTAAACAATAACTGAACCACACACACACACACACACACACACACACACACACACACACACACACACACACACACACACACACACACACACACACACACAGTGAGAGAGAGAGAGAGAGACCCTGCCAACCTCAGACAGTAGGAATCAAGGACATTCTGGTGCATTGTGGGAGCCAGATACTGTTATCACTTATCAGGCTTTTTCTAACATAGGATCCATTAAAAAAATATCTAAAAGTAGACGTACAGAATTTGATTTGATGACTGAAGCAATTCAAGAGCCATGTTTAATAATAACCACTAATGACTTATCTCTTCATGATTGCATTCAATTTAAATGGATCACTTCTTTAATAGATACATGGAGTGTACAACTGTACAGTATGTGTACCCTGTATGTGGGACTGGAGTTTATCCACAGTGTACTGACGAAGGCTGCATGTACTGTAGCGGTAGTAGTTTATCCACAGTGTACTGACGAAGGCTGCATACTGTAGCGGTAGTAGTTTATCCACAGTGTACTGACGAAGGCTGCATACTGTAGCGGTAGTAGTTTATCCACAGTGCTCTGACGAAGGCTGCATATACTGTAGCGGTAGTAGTTTATCCACAGTGTACTGACGAAGGCTGCATATACTGTAGCGGTAGTAGTTTATCCAGTGTACTGACGAAGGCTGCATGTACTGTAGCGGTAGTAGTTTATCCACAGTGTACTGACGAAGGCTGCATATACTGTAGCGGTAGTAGTTTATCCACAGTGTACTGACGAAGGCTGCATACTGTAGCGGTAGTAGTTTATCCACAGTGTACTGACGAAGGCTGCATACTGTAGCGGTAGTAGTTTATCCACAGTGTACTGACGAAGGCTGCATACTGTAGCGGTAGTAGTTTATCCACAGTGTACTGACGAAGGCTGCATACTGTAGCGGTAGTAGTTTATCCACAGTGTACTGACGAAGGCTGCATACTGTAGCGGTAGTAGTTTATCCAGTGTACTGACGAAGGCTGCATACTGTAGCGGTAGTAGTTTATCCACAGTGTACTGACGAAGGCTGCATGTACTGTAGCGGTAGTAGTTTATCCACAGTGTACTGACGAAGGCTGCATACTGTAGCGGTAGTAGTTTATCCACAGTGTACTGACGAAGGCTGCATACTGTAGCGGTAGTAGTTTATCCACAGTGTACTGACGAAGGCTGCATACTGTAGCGGTAGTAGTTTATCCACAGTGTACTGACGAAGGCTGCATACTGTAGCGGTAGTAGTTTATCCACAGTGTACTGACGAAGGCTGCATATACTGTAGCGGTAGTAGTTTATCCACAGTGTACTGACGAAGGCTGCATATACTGTAGCGGTAGTAGTTTATCCAGTGTACTGACGAAGGCTGCATATACTGTAGCGGTAGTAGTTTATCCAGTGTACTGACGAAGGCTGCATATACTGTAGCGGTAGTAGTTTATCCAGTGTACTGTCGAAGGCTGCATACTGTAGCGGTAGTAGTTTATCCAGTGTACTGACGAAGGCTGCATACTGTAGCGGTAGTAGTTTATCCAGTGTACTGACGAAGGCTGCATACTGTAGCGGTAGTAGTTTATCCACAGTGCTCTGACGAAGGCTGCATATACTGTAGCGGTAGTAGTTTATCCACAGTGCTCTGACAAAGGCTGCATACTGTAGCGGTAGTAGTTTATCCACAGTGCTCTGACGAAGGCTGCATATACTGTAGCGGTAGTAGTTTATCCACAGTGTACTGACGAAGGCTGCATAGTGTAGCGGTAGTAGTTTATCCACAGTGTACTGACGAAGGCTGCATGTACTGTAGCGGTAGTAGTTTATCCAGTGTACTGACGAAGGCTGCATGTACTGTAGCGGTAGTAGTTTATCCACAGTGTACTGACGAAGGCTGCATACTGTAGCGGTAGTAGTTTATCCAGTGTACTGACGAAGGCTGCATACTGTAGCGGTAGTAGTTTATCCACAGTGTACTGACGAAGGCTGCATACTGTAGCGGTAGTAGTTTATCCACAGTGTACTGACGAAGGCTGCATACTGTAGCGGTAGTAGTTTATCCACAGTGTACTGACGAAGGCTGCATGTACTGTAGCGGTAGTAGTTTATCCACAGTGCTCTGACGAAGGCTGCATATACTGTAGCGGTAGTAGTTTATCCACAGTGCTCTGACGAAGGCTGCATATACTGTAGCGGTAGTAGTTTATCCACAGTGTACTGACGAAGGCTGCATACTGTAGCGGTAGTAGTTTATCCAGTGTACTGACGAAGGCTGCATACTGTAGCGGTAGTAGTTTATCCACAGTGCACTGACGAAGGCTGCATACTGTAGCGGTAGTAGTTTATCCACAGTGTACTGACGAAGGCTGCATACTGTAGCGGTAGTAGTTTATCCACAGTGTACTGACGAAGGCTGCATACTGTAGCGGTAGTAGTTTATCCACAGTGTACTGACGAAGGCTGCATACTGTAGCGGTAGTAGTTTATCCACAGTGTACTGACGAAGGCTGCATACTGTAGCGGTAGTAGTTTATCCACAGTGTTCTGACGAAGGCTGCATACTGTAGCGGTAGTAGTTTATCCACAGTGTACTGACGAAGGCTGCATACTGTAGCGGTAGTAGTTTATCCACAGTGTACTGACGAAGGCTGCATACTGTAGCGGTAGTAGTTTATCCACAGTGCTCTGACGAAGGCTGCATACTGTAGCGGTAGTAGTTTATCCACAGTGCTCTGACGAAGGCTGCATATACTGTAGCGGTAGTAGTTTATCCACAGTGTACTGACGAAGGCTGCATATACTGTAGCGGTAGTAGACTAGTAGTTTATCCACAGTGTACTGACGAAGGCTGCATATACTGTAGCGGTAGTAGTTTATCCACAGTGTACTGACGAAGGCTGCATACTGTAGCGGTAGTAGTTTATCCACAGTGTACTGACGAAGGCTGCATACTGTAGCGGTAGTAGTTTATCCACAGTGTACTGACGAAGGCTGCATGTACTGTAGCGGTAGTAGACTAGTAGTTTATCCACAGTGTACTGACGAAGGCTGCATATACTGTAGCGGTAGTAGTTTATCCACAGTGTACTGACGAAGGCTGCATACTGTAGCGGTAGTAGTTTATCCACAGTGTACTGATGAAGGCTGCATACTGTAGCGGTAGTAGTTTATCCACAGTGTACTGACGAAGGCTGCATACTGTAGCGGTAGTAGTTTATCCACAGTGTACTGACGAAGGCTGCATACTGTAGCGGTAGTAGTTTATCCAGTGTACTGACGAAGGCTGCATACTGTAGCGGTAGTAGTTTATCCACAGTGTACTGACGAAGGCTGCATACTGTAGCGGTAGTAGTTTATCCACAGTGTACTGACGAAGGCTGCATACTGTAGCGGTAGTAGTTTATCCACAGTGTACTGACGAAGGCTGCATACTGTAGCGGTAGTAGTTTATCCACAGTGTACTGACGAAGGCTGCATACTGTAGCGGTAGTAGTTTATCCACAGTGTACTGACGAAGGCTGCATGTACTGTAGCGGTAGTAGTTTATCCACAGTGTACTGACGAAGGCTGCATACTGTAGCGGTAGTAGTTTATCCACAGTGTACTGACGAAGGCTGCATACTGTAGCGGTAGTAGTTTATCCACAGTGTACTGACGAAGGCTGCATATACTGTAGCGGTAGTAGTTTATCCACAGTGTACTGACGAAGGCTGCATGTACTGTAGCGGTAGTAGTTTATCCACAGTGTACTGACGAAGGCTGCATGTACTGTAGCGGTAGTAGTTTATCCAGAGTGTACTGACGAAGGCTGCATATACTGTAGCGGTAGCCGAAACCTTTGTCTCTATATTGACATGATGCAAAGATACAATGAAATAGAAAGAAACTCACTCTTGCCACTGTGTGCGACACAGTACCTCCATGAATGATAATGATCTAAGTCTAAGAGGATAGCGCACCAAAGAAGTCAGACTGCAACAAGATAAAGTCACTGGAGTTTATCCAGACATAATATACGCTGGAGTTTATCCATATACATGAACAAAGCAACAGTGGCTGTGGGCCTGATCTCAAACGATGATGAAGAAGACCTGATGTCCCTGGAGGAGGTGGCGGAGCTGTCGCGGTGGCGGTGGTGCCAGGACAACGGCCTCTTCTTGAACGTCAGAAAAATAAACTGGAGATGATGGTGGACAATTTACAATTTAGCAGCTCTTAATCCAGAGCGATTTACATTAAGCAATAACAAAAAAGCATGGCAATATATTACATACATAAAAAGTAGTTATCACGAAACATGCGTAAGCTAAGAACGTATCAGTGGAGTATCTATATAATGAAACTATACATATAAACTATATATACTATACTATACATATGTACTATAAAGTGCTATGACTACATAAAATGCAATTCTAGTGCTGTCTACGTAACATGCTATAAGTCTGTATAAAATTCTATCTAAGTCTACATAAAGTGCTATCTAAGGGGCTATGGTGTTTGATTTGGACGTTTGTGAGACGCAGCAGAGGTCTTGACCAACGGACACCAGTGGAGAGTGTGAGCAGTACCTCGGTGTGCACATCACCAACCCAGGACCCGCCATGGAGAATGGATGCACACAAAGAAAGGCACGGCAGCAGCTGTGTCACCGACCGTAGGGTGTCAGGGTGTCCCAGAAAGCCTTGAAGTTCCTCCACACAGCAATACCACCCAGAACATACTGACAGGGCCATTGCTGTATGGTGTTGGGTTGCAAATAGTCATTAACGTTTTTTTTGCACTGTACTGTACGGTACATGTAGTACAGTACAGTACGGTACAGTACGAGTACTACAGTACAATACAGTGTAGTACGAGTACTACAGTACAATAATATATAGCTGCACCGCTCAGTTCACGCGGGTGTGATCGATTAGCAAATGAAACCCTATTTTATACTTATAGCAGATCTGCAAGTTGTGAGCTTGTAGATGTGCCATTCTCACATGGTGCCTTCTTGGTTGTGATCACACATAAGTAAACAGCAGACGGAGATCGTCAGTCAGTTACAAATGAAACCATCATCAGCCATTCAGCATGCGAGGGTAACGAGACGGCGGGAATGGGGAAGGTTAGGACAGTACTATACAGTTAGGAACAGGTTAGGACAGTACTATACAGGGAAGGTTAGGACAGTACTATACAGTGGGCGTTTACTTTGAGAGGAAAGCAAAAAGGATGACAAAACACAAGCACCGAGCTAGAAAAGAACATGCAGTCCGAGAGAGACAAGATGGATGAAAGATAATACTGTACTGCAGGGCTGGGCAACTGTGACGATGGAGAGGGCCACTATATTTCCACACTCACTCCCTAGGGCCATATATTACTGTCGTAGCAAAAATAGCCGATCTACAAGCTCAAAACGTGTCGCAGCGCGACGCGTTTTGAGTTTGTAGATCGGCTATTTTTGCTATATTCGAATTTAAATCTTGAATTATTGTTTGCTATTTTTGAATTGGAATCCTGAAAATTAACATTTTTATGTAATTTCAAATGCCTTTAATTATACTTGTGTTGAGCATTGAACTACTAATTTAGACTGAAGTAATTAAAGCGGGTCATGTTTGCATGTTGTGAAATTTTAACAGCTGAAACCAACATTATATCAGTATTCTGACATTAACCTGAGGGCCACATTAAGTGAAGGTGGGGGCTGCATGTGGCCCCCGGGCCGCCAGTTGCCCACCCCTGCTGTACTGTATAGTGTCACTTTCCAGAGTGGTGGAAAGGCCATCTGTCACAATTCACAAGCTGGACGTGTTTCAGACAAGATGCCTGAGGAGAAAACGGAGGACATTCTGGCCCACGCTAGTCTCCAATGACAGGAGAACATGCAGGCCCGACCCCGTCGTCAAGTGTGATCCATTTTTAGAAGGTGGATGTGGATGTGGAGTGGACAGGGTGGGCAGAATGTGCCATCCCAAGGCCAGAGATGAGATGGACACCGCCGGGGAAGAGAAAGAAGAGGCCCGAGCCAAGGAGACATGGAGAAGATCTGTGGAGAACTTGGATGGACCCTGGGGGCCGTGCAGCACTGGGAGACATGGAGAAGATCTGTGGAGAACTTGGATGGACCCTGGGGGCCGTGCAGCACTGGGAGACATGGAGAAGATCTGTGGAGAACTTGGATGGACCCTGGGGGGCCGTGCAGCACTGGGAGACATGGAGAAGATCTGTGGAGAACTTGGATGGACCCTGGGGGCCGTGCAGCACTGGGAGACATGGAGAAGATCTGTGGAGAACTTGGATGGACCCTGGGGGGCCGTGCAGCACTGGGAGACATGGAGAAGATCTGTGGAGAACTTGGATGGACCCTGGGGGGCCGAGCCAAGGAGACATGGAGAAGATCTGTGGAGAACTTGGATGGACCCTGGGGGGCCGAGCCAAGGAGACATGGAGAAGATCTGTGGAGAACTTGGATGGACCCTGGGGGGCCGTGCAGCACTGGGAGACATGGAGAAGATCTGTGGAGAACTTGGATGGACCCTGGGGGCCGTGCAGCACTGGGAGACATGGAGAAGATCTGTGGAGAACTTGGATGGACCCTGGGGGGCCGTGCAGCACTGGGAGACATGGAGAAGATCTGTGGAGAACTTGGATGGACCCTGGGGGGCCGAGCCAAGGAGACATGGAGAAGATCTGTGGAGAACTTGGATGGACCCTGGGGGGCCGAGCCAAGGAGACATGGAGAAGATCTGTGGAGAACTTGGATGGACCCTGGGGGGCCGAGCCAAGGAGACATGGAGAAGATCTGTGGAGAACTTGGATGGACCCTGGGGGGGCCGAGCAGCACGGGGCAGTAGATCTGTGGAGAACTTGGATGGACCCTGGGGGGCCGAGCAGCACTGGGCAGTAGACAGACTGACAGAACTTGGATGGACCCTGGGGGGCCGTGCAGCACTGGGCAGTAGACAGATCTGTGGAGAACTTGGATGGACCCTGGGGGGCCGTGCAGCACTGGGCAGTACTTGGATGGACCCTGGGGGGCCGTGCAGCACTGGGCAGAACTTGGATGGACCCTGGGGGGCCGTGCAGCACTGGGCAGAACTTGGATGGACCCTGGGGGGCCGTGCAGCACTGGGCAGTACTTGGATGGACCCTGGGGGGCCGTGCAGCACTGGGCAGAACTTGGATGGACCCTGGGGGGCTGTGCAGCACTGGGCAGAACTTGGATGGACCCTGGGGGGCCGTGCAGCACTGGGCAGTACTTGGATGGACCCTGGGGGGCTGTGCAGCACTGGGCAGTACTTGGATGGACCCTGGGGGCCGTGCAGCAGACAGACTGACAGCACTGGAGGTCATTGGTGTTAGTAGACCATATGGGCTATCCAGCACCAAGAGGATTAAGTAAGTAAGCACTGTTATGTATTGTATTATACCTGTATGTATTGTGTGTCTCACTGGTGAATTGAGTACAATAAATGTACTTTTTTTGTGTGTTATCCTTTTATCATAATCTTGGACCGGTATTAATAACCGGTGATAATCTTGCAGATAAAATATTCAATGAAAAACAAAAAAAGGGAAAAAAAGGACAAGATGGATGAGAGCGACCAGATGGAGGAGATACATTAGTCCCAGAAGCTGGGTGTGTGCTGTGAATCTGTGATTAATGTACAACCTTGAGTTTTTGACTCCTAAGATATTTCCTCCCAACATTAAACACAGCATTCTATACTTCTCCCTACTCCGTTTCGAACATGTAAAGAAAAGAAAAAAATAAATTATAATATTGAACTTTGACTTTGTCGTCTAATTTGAACATGTTCAGAATAAAGTTTTTAATTAATTAATTAATTAATTATTTCCTATATTGTGTATGAATATGTATATAAACCATATTGTCTCTGTCGGGTGGAAACCTCATATGACCAAAACTGTTTCACAGATCTGCTACTTCTCATGCTTGTCAAGTAGGTTAATATACAAAAACACACACACATCCATGCACGTACGCACACACAAAAAAACACACAAAGTTCAAATGTGGAGATAAGCGGTTTCTGCCCGACAGAAATGATATACCTGTACAGCTCATACAACATGCACGCACACACACACACACACACACACACACACACACACACACACACACACACACACACACACACACACACACACACACACACACACACACACACACACACACACACACACACACACACACACACACACACACACACACACACACACACACACACCGCCAGCTGCCTTTCTGTAAAACGTCTGGATTATAAATGTGGACAGCATCATGGCTGCCAAACAGCACACATACTGTTTTCACAAGCAGGTTTATTTGGCACACTGCTTTCTCCCCCTCCCCCCCCCCCCCCCCCCCCCCCTCCCCCATGAAACTGGGCCAGGTAGGGAGGGGCGACCTCCTCCTCAACCCATTGAGGACTATTCCCATTCTAAAAACACCTTCTAAATACTGACCTATAAGGATTAACACTCTATATCTTTATGAATTCCTGTTCTGTCTATAGAAGTGTCTATTTGTACGTCTCTAAATGTTTTGATGATTTGAACACTGTGTGGCAGCGGTGGCCGAACGGATAGCGGCGCGGTCTAGATACCGGAAGGTTCCCAGTTCGAATCAGCCGTCCGACACGTTAAAATTACCACCGCTGAAATGCCCTTGAACAAGGCATCAACCACTACGATGAAATGTGTTCTATGAGCAGGGCCTGGCTGGAAACAAGTTCTTGAGCTTAGCCCAGATACCCTGGGTAAATATAGATTTCATTTCATTTCATTTCAACATGGTGGACCCTAAACAAGTGTAATGCTTAATTGGGTCGTCCACTCACAGTTAACAGCCTTTGTATTGAGTTTGTGCTTGAAATGTACTGTAATTCTGCAAACTGTTAATAAATTCTTCAATCAATCAATCAATCAATACAAATGTTATGCTGCCAATATACTGTTATACATAGCAACAAGAACCCCAGAAGGGGTTCCCGCCCTGAATGGGTACCAGATTTTACTTATTAGTATTAGGGGAAATTACAATTCATCTGTAAATCACATTTCCTACGTTTATTGACGACTGGATTCCCAATGGCTCTATACCAGGGGTGGGCAACTTTGAAGATGGAGAGAGCCACTATATTTCCATGCTCGCTCCAGAGGGCCACATATGCATATTTCTCTCCTAGCAAACATAGCCGATCTACAAGCTCAAAACGCGTCGCAGTACGACGCGTATTGAGCTTGTAAATCGTCTATTTTTGCTATTTGAATTGAAATCCAGATTTTTGTTTTGCTATTTTTGAATTGGAATCCTGAAAAGTAACCTTTTTATTTAATTTCAAATGCATATAGTTATAGTTATGTATCTTTATGAACTAAATACAAATACATACAAAAAAAGACAATAACATTTTAATACTAGTCATTAAGCTACTAATTTAGACTGAAGTAATTAAAGCGGGTCATGTTTGCATGTTGTGAATTGCAACAGCTGAAATAAATAATATATCAATATTTGATATTAACCCGAGGGCCGCATTAAGTGAAGGTGGGGGCCGCATGTGGCCCCCGGGCCGCCAGTTGCCCATGTATGCTCTATACTATAGAATATAATATACCTCCCGTTTTCACTGTGCACCTTATCTTCGGCGAAAAATAGCCGAGCGAGTAGATCAGCAATTTCCGCAGAATGTTAGGCCCAAAATAGGGAGGCTTAGGTTCAAGTGGTTGAGCCGGATGTTGTTTTTGTAATGATTAATACAAGGAAATTACAGTTAATCTAATATAAATGACATTTCTGTGTGTCTGTGTGGTGTGGTCGGGTCCGGTCCAGATGGGGGTTGTGAAAGACAGAAGCTTACCTCCTGCATTATATTAAAATGTTTTAATACAATGCAATTCTTCATGTAATACAATATAACTTACAGTTGGAGGCCATCGATATTGTCCTTTTCTTTTTGCTGAGGTTTGCGTGATCTGCGCAAAAGGACAGTTAACCCATTTTGGGCGGGAACCCCTTTTGGTGTTTTAAACATGTTATAATTTAGCTATTGAAAAATAGCAGATCTACAAGCTCATAGCGGCGCGCTACGAGCTTGTAGGTCTGAAGGATTTAGAAGGATTTAGAAGGATTGTTAAAATTTTGAGGTCAGGCCTAAATGGGTCAAATGATAAGGGACAATATCGGTGGCACCCAACTGTACAACTGGGGTGGTTGTATTTAGTCTCCCTGCTCTTCTATGGACCATATGCAGAGTATGCAGACCGCGGCCATCTTACCATATAAGGTAATGGCAAGGTGCTAACAAGGTGCAACTTCCCATTGGCAGCCCATTCATCCAAACAGAAAAGTCCTATCTGATTGTATTACACAACGTCAAACTCACAGACATTGAAACTGTACGAAAAGCTTGAATTATCCTCTTTCTATCCTCAAAGTGTTTGTTTCATAAAAAATCCACTATAGACATGTTATGAGCTACTTTCTTTCCTTGCAGGTGGTTGTTTTTAAGTGGTGCAACCACTTCCTTAAGTGACTATGTGTGTGGGTGGCTGGGTGTGTCTGAGCACGAAAACAGCATGGTTGTTTTTCACCACCTGTGCGCAACCTAACACACACACACAAACACACGCACATATTAACTGTATATATGGTGATTTCAGGTGTGCCAGTACAGTACAGTACAGTACAGTACGGTAGAGGGACCCCCACACGGTAACTTTGTCATTTCTCAACCGTTTCGGGCGCGGGGCGGCTCGCCGGAATCGGGCCGGCACCCTGGGTGCGTTCCCCCCGGGGGCCCCCACACGGAGTTGCACCACTTACTTCACACGGGTGTGATTTTCTAAGTGTTGCAGTTTGGAAGTGCTCGCTAGATATCACTCAACTGCCCTGCGTACCACCTGTTTTGAATTTGCACATAACGCAGGAGGCAGCAGGACATTGCTTCACTGAAAACGAGTGCTTCCAAACTATGATGGCAAGATGGCCGCGGTCTGCAAATGGTCAATTGAGACATTTAGATCAAGGTCGTGTGTCACCTAGACACAGCTAGATCTAACAGGATTCAATTTATTCCCCGAGCAAGCAGGCAGGCTCACCAAAAATATCCGATCTACATGCTCAGGCTTATAGATGTGCTAACTTTGGCAGCGTGACACCGTCGATGACACCAGTCATGAAAACATACGGACGTATCTTTCTTCCAGTGTATTAATCTGCTTCCAGAAACATTATTGTTTCTTTCAAGTTTCAACTTTAAAATTGGACTCACATTGTTCAAAGAAACAAAAACCTTTATCAAACTGATTTAAATGCGCACACACTGTGTCAGTGTGTGTGTGCATCTGTCAGAGAACAGCTGCATGCAGATGGTTTGAGCTGTGTGTGCGTGTGCGTGTGTGTGTGTGCGTGTGTGTGTGTGCAAGCACATCCTCTCAGCTGCACTCCGATCTCTTTCTTTTCTCTCTGACTATTTGTAACAAAGAAATACTGTCTTCCAGAAAGATGCTCGACATGCGCGCGCGCACGCGCACACACGCACACACGCGCACACACACACACACACACACACACACACACACACACACACACACACACACACACACACACACACACACACACACACACTTCCATGTGTAGTGAATGTGTCCTAACAGCTGGATCAGTCACAACTCGTAACTAATTAAGTGTGTGTGTGTGTGTGTGTGTCTCTGTGTGTGTGTCCATGATGACTTCATAGAAATGACAAGACAGGCAGACATCCCAAACACTCACAGCTGTGAGAGACAGACAGTAAGGTGTGTGTGTGTATGAAGGGGGGGAGGGGGAACGACACCTACGACAACAGGCTCATATGAATCACAAACAATACAACTATAAATTCATAAGTTTTATTTAAAATATCCCAATGACAATATCTATCTATCTATCCATCCATCCATAATCAATAAATGGTGTGTGTGTGCATGTATGTGTGTGTGTGTATCTCTCAGTCTCTCCTCTCCTCTCCCACAGTGTGTGTGTGCGTGCGTGCATGTATGTGTGTGTGTGTATCTCTCAGTCTCTCCTCTCCTCTCCCACAGTGTGTGTGTGCGTGCGTGCATGTATGTGTGTGTGTGTATCTCTCAGTCTCTCCTGTCCTCTCCCACAGTGTGTGTGCATGTATGTGTGTGTGTGTGTATCTCTCAGTCTCTCCTCTCCTCTCCCACAGTGTGTGTGTGTGTGTGTGTATCTCTCAGTCTCTCCTCTCCCACAGTGTGTGTGTGTGTGTGTGTGTGCATGTATGTGTGTGTGTGTCTCTCAGTCTCTCCTCTCCTCTCCCACAGAGGGCTGCCTCATGGGAACCACACCTCTCTGTCTGCTGGACTCTTCCTCCTCCTCCTCCTCCTGCCCAGCTGCAAAACAACCACACAAATATACCTTTATTAATACATTAATAACAATCTACAGGACGCTGTGGCAGGGCAGGAAAGTTCCTTCAGCGACAAACTGTTACACCCGAGTTGCAAACAGGAGCGCTGTAGATGTGTTGTGTTCTGTACAACTCCTCATCTGGCTGGCCTGATCAGGCCCATTAGGATGGGGGATGGGTTGTGTTCTGTACAACTCCTCATCTGGCTGGCCTGATCAGGCCCATTAGGATGGGGGATGCAAGCCATCGGACTCTTTAGTAGTGTTTGGTCTGTCATTTTTGTCTCCACCAGGCCGAAGGCATGGGGAAGAGAGTATGTTTTGCACTCCGTCCGTGTGTGTGTGTGTGTGTGTCCGTCCGTGTGTGTCCGTCCGTCCGTATGTGTACAGCTAATCTCCGGCACCGTTAACCCGGTCGATGCCAAATTTTGCACACACACACACACACACTCCCTGGATGCCAACGATGAACCTCTGCCCCAGATTTTCCAGAACGGCCTGTTATAGCGCCACCAGGAGGCCGACTTTTGAAAAACACATTTTTTGATATTACTCCTCCAGAAAAGATTCTGTCCAAAAATCCTGCAAATCGTTACACAGTATCTCTATAGTCATGTGTTCAAGCCGGATCTGTCCGATATTTCATATTCCATCCTAATTGGCTAACATTGGCTTTCAAAGTTTGCAGGACACCTTAATTTCCTCTCCTGGATGAATGAGGTACCCACCCATCTATATGCATGTATAACATAAGACAGTGGTTCCCAAAGTGGGGTCCGGGGACCCCCAGGGGGTCCTTGAGGGAGTTCCAGGTGGCCCCCAGCTAAATGATAGTTAGGAACCAAATGGAGCCTTATGGGTCTGTAACTCAGGTTTTTATCAGCATAGTGCATGGTGTAGTGGTGATTTATCAGCATGGTGTAATGGTGATTTATCAGCATAGTGCATGGTGTAATGGTGATTTATCAGCATGGTGTAATGGTGATTTATCAGCATAGTGCATGGTGTAATGGTGATTTATCAGCATAGTGCATGGTGTAGTGGTGATTTATCAGCATGGTGTAATGGTGATTTATCAGCATAGTGCATGGTGTAATGGTGATTTATCAGCATAGTGCATGGTGTAATGGTGATTTATCAGCATGGTGTAATGGTGATTTATCAGCATAGTGCATGGTGTAATGGTGATTTATCAGCATAGTGCATGGTGTAATGGTGATTTATCAGCATAGTGCATGGTGTAGTGGTGATTTATCAGCATAGTGCATGGTGTAGTGGTGATTTATCAGCATAGTGCATGGTGTAATGGTGATTTATCAGCATAGTGCATGGTGTAGTGGTGATTTATCAGCATGGTGTAATGGTGATTTATCAGCATAGTGCATGGTGTAGTGGTGATTTATCAGCATGGTGTAATGGTGATTTATCAGCATAGTGCATGGTGTAGTGGTGATTTATCAGCATGGTGTAATGGTGATTTATCAGCATAGTGCATGGTGTAGTGGTGATTTATCAGCATAGTGCATGGTGTAGTGGTGATTTATCAGCATAGTGCATGGTGTAATGGTGATTTATCAGCATAGTGCATGGTGTAGTGGTGATTTATCAGCATGGTGTAATGGTGATTTATCAGCATAGTGCATGGTGTAATGGTGATTTATCAGCATGGTGTAATGGTGATTTATCAGCATAGTGCATGGTGTAATGGTGATTTATCAGCATAGTGCATGGTGTAATGGTGATTTATCAGCATAGTGCATGGTGTAATGGTGATTTATCAGCATAGTGCATGGTGTAATGGTGATTTATCAGCATAGTGCATGGTGTAATGGTGATTTATCAGCATGGTGTAATGGTGATTTATCAGCATAGTGCATGGTGTAATGGTGATTTATCAGCATGGTGTAATGGTGATTTATCAGCATAGTGCATGGTGTAGTGGTGATTTATCAGCATGGTGTAATGGTGATTTATCAGCATAGTGCATGGTGTAATGGTGATTTATCAGCATGGTGTAATGGTGATTTATCAGCATAGTGCATGGTGTAGTGGTGATTTATCAGCATAGTGCATGGTGTAATGGTGATTTATCAGCATAGTGCATGGTGTAGTGGTGATTTATCAGCATGGTGTAATGGTGATTTATCAGCATAGTGCATGGTGTAGTGGTGATTTATCAGCATGGTGTAATGGTGATTTATCAGCATAGTGCATGGTGTAATGGTGATTTATCAGCATAGTGCATGGTGTAGTGGTGATTTATCAGCATGGTGTAATGGTGATTTATCAGCATAGTGCATGGTGTAATGGTGATTTATCAGCATAGTGCATGGTGTAATGGTGATTTATCAGCATGGTGTAATGGTGATTTATCAGCATAGTGCATGGTGTAATGGTGATTTATCAGCATAGTGCATGGTGTAATGGTGATTTATCAGCATGGTGTAATGGTGATTTATCAGCATAGTGCATGGTGTAATGGTGATTTATCAGCATAGTGCATGGTGTAGTGGTGATTTATCAGCATAGTGCATGGTGTAATGGTGATTTATCAGCATAGTGCATGGTGTAGTGGTGATTTATCAGCATGGTGTAATGGTGATTTATCAGCATAGTGCATGGTGTAATGGTGATTTATCAGCATAGTGCATGGTGTAATGGTGATTTATCAGCATGGTGTAATGGTGATTTATCAGCATAGTGCATGGTGTAATGGTGATTTATCAGCATAGTGCATGGTGTAATGGTGATTTATCAGCATAGTGCATGGTGTAATGGTGATTTATCAGCATAGTGCATGGTGTAATGGTGATTTATCAGCATAGTGCATGGTGTAATGGTGATTTATCAGCATAGTGCATGGTGTAATGGTGATTTATCAGCATAGTGCATGGTGTAATGGTGATTTATCAGCATGGTGTAATGGTGATTTATCAGCATAGTGCATGGTGTAATGGTGATTTATCAGCATGGTGTAATGGTGATTTATCAGCATAGTGCATGGTGTAATGGTGATTTATCAGCATAGTGCATGGTGTAGTGGTGATTTATCAGCATGGTGTAATGGTGATTTATCAGCATAGTGCATGGTGTAATGGTGATTTATCAGCATGGTGTAATGGTGATTTATCAGCATAGTGCATGGTGTAATGGTGATTTATCAGCATAGTGCATGGTGTAATGGTGATTTATCAGCATAGTGCATGGTGTAATGGTGATTTATCAGCATAGTGCATGGTGTAATGGTGATTTATCAGCAGTGGTGTAATGGTGGACCTTTGGGGGACACTATTTTAATGACGTCACATGCACGCGCACAGACGCACACAGACACGCTCCAACCAGCATTATGAAATATCTATTTTTAGTTTGATTAATTGTAGTTAGGTTTTACGTTTGCATAAGCAGTTTTAGTTATGAATGTACTCTTTTTGTGTTTAGTTTTTGCCGTAATTAATCCAAGGAATGCCGTGATTTATAGAAGCTTATAAAGAAAAGGCTGGGTAAATAGAGCGTCGCAGTCACGCGCCCGACGAGTGGCCGAGGAAATATACAGGAAAAATACAAATAAACTCCTTTTTCAGCAGTATTTTGTCGTTGTCGCTACTAGCTAGCTGTCTATGTTCAGTTGTAAATATTTCCCATGAACACACAGACAACAAAGAGGAGAAAGGAACTCCTGTGGACTGAAATACAATTACAATACCAGTGATTTACAAACACATTTTAAGGACGGTTCAATTTGTACACTGTCAGTTACAGAGCAGACAGACAGCCAGAGAGACAGACAGACAGACATCCAGAGAGACAGACAGACAGACAGACAGACAGCCAGAGAGACAGACAGACAGACATCCAGAGAGACAGCCAGAGAGACAGACAGACATCCAGAGAGACAGCCAGAGAGACAGACAGACAGACATCGAGAGAGACATCCAGAGAGACAGCCAGACAGACAGAGAGAGACAGACAATTATTGGACTCTGTCAGGGCTCATGATAGAGAAACGGAGAGATTTTGGATAGAACTTGGGTGGCGTGTGCGTGCACACTGTGCATGTGCATGTGCGTGTGTGTGTGTGTGTGTGCAGCATTCATCTAGTCTCAGATACACCTGCAGGTCTCTCTCTCCATCTTCATGTTTTGAGCCAAACCCGCCCACGTAGAAAGACTGTGTGTGTGATGTGTGTGTGTGTGAGTGTGTGTGTGAGATGTGTGTGTGTGTGTGTGTGTGTGTGTGTGTGTGTGTGTGTGTGTGTGTGATGTGTGTGTGTGTGTGTGTGTGCGCTCGTGTTTGTATAGCCTGAGGGTCAGGTCAATAGCGCCGTGGTTTCCATGGAAACATGTGCTTCTTGCAACTGAATCTGTTTTTATTGTACTCTATTACTACTAGTACCAAGAAATACTACTACGCAGTACCACTTACTACTGTTACGACGACTACAGTAGTACTACTAATAGTTAGTACTACTACTCTGATATGTGACAATACACACACACACACACACACACACACACACACACACACACACACACACACACACACACACACACACACACACACACACACACACACACACACACACACACACACACACACACAGTCTCACCCCCCCGCCCCCCCACACACAAGCCCTTGTCTATTTCTGTCCTGTTAAACTGGACTATCTATATCCCCTGAGAGTCAAGGATCCGAAGAAAATCTAAAACACCTTTAAGAAGAGAGGAGAGATGGAGGAGGAGGAGGAGAAGGAGAGATGAAGGAGGAGAAGGAGACGATGAGAGGCCAGAGGAGAGGTGTGAATTTAAAGGATCTTTTTCATGTCGAGTTCAGAATAAAATATCGGAGATATACAGACTAGACGCGAACGCAGACACAGGTGGTGACCTGATTTGAGGAGGTTTGTGCAAGTTTCACACTCGGCAGAGTTTAGTTTAGACTTCAACATAAAACACTGTGTGTCTGTGTCTGTGTCTGTGTGTGTGAGAGTCACAGTGTGTGTGTGCGTGGATGTTTTAGTTCCTAGCTCCTAGGTAACATCCATGCCCACACACTCTCTCCTCAGGGAGGATGGCTGCTCCTCTCCCCACATCAGAGCCTGGTATCTGGGCTACAGGGTCAGCCGAGGCCCCTGGACCCCCATGGGGCCCCTGGGCCCCGGAGCCATGTGCTCCATCACCACACTACAACAGTGCTGCTTCTCAACACTTTTCATATCAAGGGCCATTATTTATTCGGCATTTGAGCCACAGACAACCATTTGATGACATTTAGCCTCTCAGTCAGAATCAAGACTTAAATATTTTGTGGTCGACTGGTCGTTGGATAAGATTTTGTTCACTATTCTATGCTGTATTAATCATTTAGTTTTAGTCCTATTTAGAATCTCCGGAAATGGTTTAGTCTAAATGTCAAAATCTTAGTCTTTTCGTCTTAGTCAACAAAATGAACACTGGGGTTTAACAGACTAATCCACTCTGTTTAACACGGACAGTGTGTGTGTGTGTGCACACGCATGTTGTTTTAGTGTCGGTGTGTGTGTGTGTGTACGTGCGAGTTTTAGTGTTGGTGTGTGTGTTACTGTGTGTACGTGCGTGTTTTAGTGTTGGAGTGTGCGTTACATCCTGTCATCTTCTAAAAACTCTTCCTGGCTGGACCCCCCCCCCCCCACACACACACACACACACACGCACACACACCATTGTAAGGAGTGCTTGTTTTGCACGCACCTAACATGGATGGGTGGTCAATACACTCAATAGAATTCATACAGACAATATGCTGTTAGCTAGAGCGTATACCAACTGCTGTAAAGCATGTGTAGCAGGCAGGGAAGCAGCATTTCACTATTATGCACCACAAACCTGGAATAAATCTGTTTTTGAGTCTAATTGAAAAACACACTTATTTAACATTGCCTATCCGAATGATGTTTAATAACAGCTAGGTCTTGCCTGGGCTATTAATCAAAGGTGGGAGTATTTGTTCCAATTTATATGCTCCTTTATCTCACAGTATTTCATTGTGTCTATTGTAATCTTTGGTCGTTTTTGAAGTGCACTGTTGCACTCTGTATTATTTGTTTTTATTCTGTAAAGCACTTTGAATTGCCTTGTGTATGATGAAAGGTGCTATATAAATAAAATTGCCTTGCCTTGCCTTGCAGCACTCTGCCGGCCCAGAGACACACAGAGACCCACAGCATTATTAGACTGCTTTCATTCACATCATCTTTGGCTGTTAATATACAGCCAGTCCATGTGTCGGCAGTATTAAATGTGGTGGAATGCAAAATCACACACTATATTCAAACCAGAGGATTCTGGTGGCTGAGAGTTGGACTTCCACACAATTCAAATAAGACCGCTGATAGAGAATAACTGGGATACTAAGACCGCTGTTAGAGAATAACTGGGATACTAAGACCGCTGTTAGAGAATAACTGGGATACTAAGACCGCTGTTAGAGAATAACTGGGATACTAAGACCGCTGTTAGAGAATAACTGGGATACTAAGACCGCTGATGGAGAATAACTGGGATACTAAGACCGCTGTTAGAGAATAACTGGGATACTAAGACCGCTGTTAGAGAATAACTGGGATACTAAGACCGCTGATGGAGAATAACTGGGATACTAAGACCGCTGTTAGAGAATAACTGGGATACTAAGACCGCTGATGGAGAATAACTGGGATACTAAGACCGCTGTTAGAGAATAACTGGGATACTAAGACCGCTGATGGAGAATAACTGGGATACTAAGACCGCTGATGGAGAATAACTGGGATACTAAGACCGCTGATAGAGAATAACTGGGATACTAAGACCGCTGTTAGAGAATAACTGGGATACTAAGACCACTGATAGAGAATAACTGGGATACTAAGACCGCTGTTAGAGAATAACTGGGATACTAAGACCGCTGTTAGAGAATAACTGGGATACTAAGACCGCTGATAGAGAATAACTGGGATACTAAGACCGCTGATAGAGAATAACTGGGATACTAAGACCGCTGATAGAGAATAACTGGGATACTAAGACCGCTGATGGAGAATAACTGGGATACTAAGACCGCTGATAGAGAATAACTGGGATACTAAGACCGCTGATGGAGAATAACTGGGATACTAAGACCGCTGATAGAGAATAACTGGGATACTAAGACCGCTGATAGAGAATAACTGGGATACTAAGACCGCTGATAGAGAATAACTGGGATACTAAGACCGCTGATAGAGAATAACTGGGATACTAAGACCGCTGATGGAGAATAACTGGGATACTAAGACCGCTGATAGAGAATAACTGGGATACTAAGACCGCTGATAGAGAATAACTGGGATACTAAGACCGCTGATAGAGAATAACTGGGATACTAAGACCGCTGATAGAGAATAACTGGGATACTAAGACCGCTGTTAGAGAATAACTGGGATACTAAGACCACTGATAGAGAATAACTGGGATACTAAGACCGCTGTTAGAGAATAACTGGGATACTAAGACCGCTGTTAGAGAATAACTGGGATACTAAGACCGCTGATAGAGAATAACTGGGATACTAAGACCGCTGATAGAGAATAACTGGGATACTAAGACCGCTGATGGAGAATAACTGGGATACTAAGACCGCTGATAGAGAATAACTGGGATACTAAGACCGCTGATGGAGAATAACTGGGATACTAAGACCGCTGATAGAGAATAACTGGGATACTAAGACCGCTGATAGAGAATAACTGGGATACTAAGACCGCTGATAGAGAATAACTGGGATACTAAGACCGCTGATAGAGAATAACTGGGATACTAAGACCGCTGATGGAGAATAACTGGGATACTAAGACCGCTGATAGAGAATAACTGGGATACTAAGACCGCTGATAGAGAATAACTGGGATACTAAGACCGCTGTTAGAGAATAACTGGGATACTAAGACCGCTGATAGAGAATAACTGGGATACTAAGACCGCTGTTAGAGAATAACTGGGATACTAAGACCGCTGATGGAGAATAACTGGGATACTAAGACCGCTGATAGAGAATAACTGGGATACTAAGACCGCTGATGGAGAATAACTGGGATACTAAGACCGCTGATGGAGAATAACTGGGATACTAAGACCGCTGATAGAGAATAACTGGGATACTAAGACCGCTGATAGAGAATAACTGGGATACTAAGACCGCTGTTAGAGAATAACTGGGATACTAAGACCGCTGTTAGAGAATAACTGGGATACTAAGACCGCTGATGGAGAATAACTGGGATACTAAGACCGCTGATAGAGAATAACTGGGATACTAAGACCGCTGATGGAGAAAAACTGGGATACTAAGACCGCTGATAGAGAATAACTGGGATACTAAGACCGCTGATGGAGAATAACTGGGATACTAAGACCGCTGATAGAGAATAACTGGGATACTAAGACCACTGATAGAGAATAACTGGGATACTAAGACCGCTGTTAGAGAATAACTGGGATACTAAGACCGCTGATGGAGAATAACTGGGATACTAAGACCGCTGATAGAGAATAACTGGGATACTAAGACCGCTGATGGAGAATAACTGGGATACTAAGACCGCTGTTAGAGAATAACTGGGATACTAAGACCGCTGTTAGAGAATAACTGGGATACTAAGACCGCTGATGGAGAATAACTGGGATACTAAGACCGCTGATAGAGAATAACTGGGATACTAAGACCGCTGATGGAGAAAAACTGGGATACTAAGACCGCTGATAGAGAATAACTGGGATACTAAGACCGCTGATGGAGAATAACTGGGATACTAAGACCGCTGATAGAGAATAACTGGGATACTAAGACCACTGATAGAGAATAACTGGGATACTAAGACCGCTGTTAGAGAATAACTGGGATACTAAGACCGCTGATAGAGAATAACTGGGATACTAAGACCGCTGATAGAGAATAACTGGGATACTAAGACCGCTGATAGAGAATAACTGGGATACTAAGACCGCTGATGGAGAATAACTGGGATACTAAGACCGCTGATAGAGAATAACTGGGATACTAAGACCGCTGATGGAGAATAACTGGGATACTAAGACCGCTGATAGAGAATAACTGGGATACTAAGACCGCTGATGGAGAATAACTGGGATACTAAGACCGCTGATAGAGAATAACTGGGATACTAAGACCGCTGATGGAGAATAACTGGGATACTAAGACCGCTGATAGAGAATAACTGGGATACTAAGACCGCTGATGGAGAATAACTGGGATACTAAGACCGCTGATAGAGAATAACTGGGATACTAAGACCGCTGATAGAGAATAACTGGGATACTAAGACCGCTGTTAGAGAATAACTGGGATACTAAGACCGCTGATAGAGAATAACTGGGATACTAAGACCGCTGTTAGAGAATAACTGGGATACTAAGACCGCTGATGGAGAATAACTGGGATACTAAGACCGCTGATAGAGAATAACTGGGATACTAAGACCGCTGATAGAGAATAACTGGGATACTAAGACCGCTGTTAGAGAATAACTGGGATACTAAGACCGCTGTTAGAGAATAACTGGGATACTAAGACCGCTGATGGAGAATAACTGGGATACTAAGACCGCTGATGGAGAATAACTGGGATACTAAGACCGCTGATAGAGAATAACTGGGATACTAAGACCGCTGATAGAGAATAACTGGGATACTAAGACCGCTGTTAGAGAATAACTGGGATACTAAGACCGCTGTTAGAGAATACCTGGGATACTAAGACCGCTGATGGAGAATAACTGGGATACTAAGACCGCTGATAGAGAATAACTGGGATACTAAGACCGCTGATGGAGAATAACTGGGATACTAAGACCGCTGATAGAGAATAACTGGGATACTAAGACCGCTGATGGAGAATAACTGGGATACTAAGACCGCTGATAGAGAATAACTGGGATACTAAGACCACTGATAGAGAATAACTGGGATACTAAGACCGCTGTTAGAGAATAACTGGGATACTAAGACCGCTGATAGAGAATAACTGGGATACTAAGACCGCTGTTAGAGAATAACTGGGATACTAAGACCGCTGATGGAGAATAACTGGGATACTAAGACCGCTGATAGAGAATAACTGGGATACTAAGACCGCTGATAGAGAATAACTGGGATACTAAGACTGCTGTTAGAGAATAACTGGGATACTAAGACCGCTGTTAGAGAATAACTGGGATACTAAGACCGCTGATGGAGAATAACTGGGATACTAAGACCGCTGATAGAGAATAACTGGGATACTAAGACCGCTGATAGAGAATAACTGGGATACTAAGACCGCTGTTAGAGAATAACTGGGATACTAAGACCGCTGTTAGAGAATAACTGGGATACTAAGACCGCTGATGGAGTATAACTGGGATACTAAGACCGCTGATAGAGAATAACTGGGATACTAAGACCGCTGATGGAGAATAACTGGGATACTAAGACCGCTGATAGAGAATAACTGGGATACTAAGACCGCTGTTACAGAATAACTGGGATACTAAGACCGCTGATGGAGAATAACTGGGATACTAAGACCGCTGATAGAGAATAACTGGGATACTAAGACCGCTGATGGAGAATAACTGGGATACTAAGACCGCTGATAGAGAATAACTGGGATACTAAGACCGCTGATGGAGAATAACTGGGATACTAAGACCGCTGATAGAGAATAACTGGGATACTAAGACCGCTGATAGAGAATAACTGGGATACTAAGACCGCTGATAGAGAATAACTGGGATACTAAGACCGCTGATGGAGAATAACTGGGATACTAAGACCGCTGATAGAGAATAACTGGGATACTAAGACCGCTGATAGAGAATAACTGGGATACTAAGACCGCTGATAGAGAATAACTGGGATACTAAGACCGCTGATAGAGAATAACTGGGATACTAAGACCGCTGATAGAGAATAACTGGGATACTAAGACCGCTGTTAGAGAATAACTGGGATACTAAGACCGCTGATAGAGAATAACTGGGATACTAAGACCGCTGATAGAGAATAACTGGGATACTAAGACCGCTGTTAGAGAATAACTGGGATACTAAGGCCACTGATAGAGAATAACTGGGATACTAAGACCGCTGTTAGAGAATAACTGGGATACTAAGACCGCTGTTAGAGAATAACTGGGATACTAAGACCGCTGATAGAGAATAACTGGGATACTAAGACCGCTGATAGAGAATAACTGGGATACTAAGACCGCTGTTAGAGAATAACTGGGATACTAAGACCACTGATAGAGAATAACTGGGATACTAAGACCGCTGTTAGAGAATAACTGGGATACTAAGACCGCTGTTAGAGAATAACTGGGATACTAAGACCGCTGATAGAGAATAACTGGGATACTAAGACCACTGATAGAGAATAACTGGGATACTCAACTCAACCCGTGGACGTGCAGAGGGTGTTAGAGAGGCAGGGGCTGAAATCCCGTAAGAGGGCACTTTTGTACAAAACAAATAGCGAAAATAGCAGATCTACAAGCTCACAACGCGTCGCAGTTGAGAGCTTGTAGATCGGCTATTTTCGGGGCGCAAACCCAGCACTCCTTATCTACTGGAGATGCGGTGTATATACGACATGAATTTCAAATTAGTTCAACGCAAAATGCTGCGTTCAAGTTCAGGAGACTTCGGAGGAAAAAAAAGCTATTCTCCTGAATGCTGCCTTAATTCCGGTATATATGGCATGGAAAGGAGTGACATTTGCCGTGTAGTATGAATGAATGAATGAGTGAGTGAGTGAGTGAGTGAGTGAGTGAGTGAGTGAGTGGGTGGGTGGGTGGGTGGATGGATGGATGGATGGATGGATGAATGAATGAATGAATGGATGAATGAATGCATGGATGGATGGATGGATGGATGGATGCATGAATGAATGAATGAATGAATGAATGAATGAACGAACGAACGATTTTATTTACGTGTCCGACTGCCTTTTGCAGCCCATCCCTTTACGGGATTATTCAAGACACAATGTAATGTTTTGTTTTTTGTGGCTTTCACCTTTTTATTTTATATATTTTTTATGGAGGGACAGACAGTATAGGCTGTCAGGAAATGGGGAGAGAGATGGGGGGGGGTGACATGCAGTAAAGGCCGTCTGGATCGGGAGTCGAACCCGCGGCACACTGCCAGACTGGATAGCCAGCCAAGGTGCCTGGACCGCTGAGCCACGGCCCAGGATGGACCGCTGAGCCACGGCCCAGGATGGACCGCTGAGCCACGGCCCAGGATGGACCGCTGAGCCACGGCCCAGGATGGACCGCTGAGCCACGGCCCAGGATGGACCGCTGAGCCACGGCCCAGGATGGACCGCTGAGCCACGACCCAGGATGGACCGCTGAGCCACGGCCCAGGCTGGACCGCTGAGCCACGGCCCAGGATGGACCACTGAGCCACGGCCCAGGATGGACCACTGAGCCACGGCCCAGGATGGACCGCTGAGCCACGGCCCAGGATGGACCGCTGAGCCACGGCCCAGGATGGACCACTGAGCCACGGCCCAGGATGGACCACTGAGCCACGACCCAGGATGGACCACTGAGCCACGACCCAGGATGGACCGCTGAGCCACGGCCCAGGATGGACCACTGAGCCACGACCCAGGATGGACCGCTGAGCCACGGCCCAGGATGGACCACTGAGCCACGGCCCAGGATGGACCACTGAGCCACGACCCAGGCTCAAGACACAATTTACAGTACAACATATTTCCTGTGCTAACACGCCGATACCAAAATATTAGTAAATGCTGCATTCGTGGTCTGGAGAGGGCAGTTGTTTTACAGACGGGTAAAAGGGCAGGGGCTGAAGCCCCCTTTGATGTCTGTGTGTGCACGTCCCTGGAGACACCACTCTCAAGGCCACACATGCTCTTTATTCAGTGCACTGAAGTCTCTTCGTTACGCCACATAGCCATTAGCTAGGTCAGTGTTACGCCACATAACCATTAGCTAGGTCAGTGTTACGCCACATAGCCATTAGCTAGGTCAGTGTTACGCCACATAGCCATTAGCTAGGTCAGTGTTACGCCACATAGCCATTAGCTAGGTCAGTGTTACGCCACATAGCCATTAGCTAGGTCAGTGTTACGCCACATAGCCATTAGCTAGGTCAGTGTTACGCCACATAGCCATTAGCTAGGTCAGTGTTACGCCACATAGCCATTAGCTAGGACAGTGTTACGCCACATAGCCATTAGCTAGGTCAGTGTTACGCCACATAGCCATTAGCTAGGTCAGTGTTACGCCACATAGCCATTAGCTAGGTCAGTGTTACGCCACATAGCCATTAGCTAGGACAGTGTTACGCCACATAGCCATTAGCTAGGTCAGTGTTACGCCACATAGCCATTAGCTAGGTCAGTGTTACGCCACATAGCCATTAGCTAGGTCAGTGTTACGCCACATAGCCATTAGCTAGGTCAGTGTTACGCCACATAGCCATTAGCTAGGTCAGTGTTACGCCACATAGCCATTAGCTAGGTCAGTGTTACGCCACATAGCCATTAGCTAGGTCAGTGTTACGCCACATAGCCATTAGCTAGGTCAGTGTTACGCCACATAGCCATTAGCTAGGTCAGTGTTACGCCACATAGCCATTAGCTAGGTCAGTGTTACGCCACATAGCCATTAGCTAGGTCAGTGTTACGCCACATAGCCATTAGCTAGGTCAGTGTTACGCCACATAGCCATTAGCTAGGTCAGTGTTACGCCACATAGCCATTAGCTAGGTCAGTGTTACGCCACATAGCCATTAGCTAGGTCAGTGTTACGCCACATAGCCATTAGCTAGGACAGTGTTACGCCACATAGCCATTAGCTAGGTCAGTGTTACGCCACATAGCCATTAGCTAGGTCAGTGTTACGCCACATAGCCATTAGCTAGGTCAGTGTTACGCCACATAGCCATTAGCTAGGTCAGTGTTACGCCACATAGCCATTAGCTAGGTCAGTGTTACGCCACATAGCCATTAGCTAGGTCAGTGTTACGCCACATAGCCATTAGCTAGGTCAGTGTTACGCCACATAGCCATTAGCTAGGTCAGTGTTACGCCACATAGCCATTAGCTAGGACAGTGTTACGCCACATAGCCATTAGCTAGGTCAGTGTTACGCCACATAGCCATTAGCTAGGTCAGTGTTACGCCACATAGCCATTAGCTAGGTCAGTGTTACGCCACATAGCCATTAGCTAGGTCAGTGTTACGCCACATAGCCATTAGCTAGGACAGTGTTACGCCACATAGCCATTAGCTAGGTCAGTGTTACGCCACATAGCCATTAGCTAGGTCAGTGTTACGCCACATAGCCATTAGCTAGGTCAGTGTTACGCCACATAGCCATTAGCTAGGTCAGTGTTACGCCACATAGCCATTAGCTAGGTCAGTGTTACGCCACATAGCCATTAGCTAGGTCAGTGTTACGCCACATAGCCATTAGCTAGGTCAGTGTTACGCCACATAGCCATTAGCTAGGTCAGTGTTACGCCACATAGCCATTAGCTAGGTCAGTGTTACGCCACATAGCCATTAGCTAGGTCAGTGTTACGCCACATAGCCATTAGCTAGGTCAGTGTTACGCCACATAGCCATTAGCTAGGTCAGTGTTACGCCACATAGCCATTAGCTAGGTCAGTGTTACGCCACATAGCCATTAGCTAGGTCAGTGTTACGCCACATAGCCATTAGCTAGGTCAGTGTTACGCCACATAGCCATTAGCTAGGTCAGTGTTACGCCACATAGCCATTAGCTAGGTCAGTGTTACGCCACATAGCCATTAGCTAGGTCAGTGTTACGCCACATAGCCATTAGCTAGGTCAGTGTTACGCCACATAGCCATTAGCTAGGTCAGTGTTACGCCACATAGCCATTAGCTAGGTCAGTGTTACGCCACATAGCCATTAGCTAGGTCAGTGTTACGCCACATAGCCATTAGCTAGGTCAGTGTTACGCCACATAGCCATTAGCTAGGTCAGTGGTTTTCAACCCTTCTCACATCAAATGCCCGTTATTTATTGGGCATTTGAGCCAAAGACCACCATTCGATGAGAGTTAGCCTCGCAAAGATCCAAAACAGAATATGTTGTTGTCTTTGGATGGGATTTTTGTCCACAATTCCATGCTGTATCAATGTGGTACCATTAGGAGAGACAGCAGGCTGTATCAATGTGGTACCATTAGGAGAGACAGCAGGCTGTATCAATGTGGTACCATTAGGAGAGACAGCAGGCTGTATCAATGTGGTACCATTAGGAGAGACAACAGGCTGTATCAATGTGGTACCATTAGGAGAGACAGCAGGCTGTATCAATGTGGTACCATTAGGAGAGACAGCAGGCTGTATCAATGTGGTACCATTAGGAGAGACAGCAGGCTGTATCAATGTGGTACCATTAGGAGAGACAACATGCTGTATCAATGTGGTACCATTAGGAGAGACAACATGCTGTATCAATGTGGTACCATTAGGAGAGACAACATGCTGTATCAATGTGGTACCATTAGGAGAGACAACAGGCTGTATCAATGTGGTACCATTAGGAGAGACAACAGGCTGTATCAATGTGGTACCATTAGGAGAGACAACAGGCTGTATCAATGTGGTACCATTAGGAGACAACAGGCTGTATCAATGTGGTACCATTAGGAGACAACATGCTGTATCAATGTGGTACCATTAGGAGAGACAACATGCTGTATCAATGTGGTACCATTAGGAGAGACAACAGGCTGTATCAATGTGGTACCATTAGGAGACAACATGCTGTATCAATGTGGTACCATTAGGAGAGACAACATGCTGTATCAATGTGGTACCATTAGGAGAGACAACATGCTGTATCAATGTGGTACCATTAGGAGAGACAACATGCTGTATCAATGTGGTACCATTAGGAGAGACAACATGCTGTATCAATGTGGTACCATTAGGAGAGACAACATGCTGTATCAATGTGGTACCATTAGGAGAGACAACATGCTGTATCAATGTGGTACCATTAGGAGAGACAGCATGCTGTATCAATGTGGTACCATTAGGAGAGACAGCATGCTGTATCAATGTGGTACCATTAGGAGAGACAACAGGCTGTATCAATGTGGTACCATTAGGAGAGACAACAGGCTGTATCAATGTGGTACCATTAGGAGAGACAGCAGGCTGTATCAATGTGGTACCATTAGGAGAGACAACAGGCAAACGTTGATCAAAAATAACAATTCTTCTATATATTCTCGAATTGTGTAGACTTCTTGTGAATTAAGTAATGCAGGAGATGTTTAACAATAATTTAAAATCTCCCGATCTCAGGCAAACACCAACTTAAATACAGGAGTAACGCACACTCCCTCTGGCATGACCAAACGCCTCCTCATTCTAATCAGCAGGCGAATAACCTCGGCTGACTGAGCCACGCACAGCTGTGGTGTTGTCATATTGACGTGGACGCTCATGGATACCAGAAGCTAACATTTCTCTGTGTGACTCTTCATACAGATAACAACATTTAAGCTTACATTCCCAACTGTGGATTTGTGTACTTCTTACTTCTCTGTGCTGCCTTTGTTCAGAGTTTAGCACACATCGACACATCTTCGTGCTCTCTGTCCAGTACGGTTCTATAGTTATTTATTAAATACTAAATACACTACGGCTGGATTCTCTTGTGTCAGCATGGTTCATTATGTTACACTTAGGGATGTGCTGTGGATTTTGTAACTATACTAGTGGGGGCGATGTCGTGTGCACGTGCACGTGCTCGCGAGCAATCACTGATTTAAATATTTAAACTTGCCCTAGCCCCTTAGATAGCAAATTATGTAGACTTAGATAGCATTTTATACAGACTTATAGCATGTTACGTAGACAGCACTAGAATTGCATTTTATGTAGTGATAGCACTTTATAGTATATATGTATAGTATAGTATATATGTATAGTTTCATTATATAGATATTCTTAGCTTATGCATGTTTCATGATAACTACTTTTTATGTATGTGATGTATTGCCATGCTTTTGTTCTTGCTTAATGTAAGTCGCTCTGGATTAAGAACGTTTGCTAAATGCCTAAATTGTAATTGTAAATTGTAAATAACCTCTTAAATGTATACCTATTTATTAAACCCACAATATAGGCTACTGTATCATAAAAATGCATTCTAAATGCATTTACCTTGCAAACGTCTCCTCTGTGATTGAATTAGTCCATGAATCCACCAGCCACTGTTATCCAACTCTTTAGACGGCTTCAGACAGAACACCTACGGTAGGTAGGCTACTAATTAGCAGGTCGACACAATGGATGGACCGTCACCGATCACCATTGATATGCATCCAAGGTCGCTCAATAGTCATTCCTATTGTGTCGAGCTGTGACACTCAGCCTCAATCGGCAGGTTTTGTTAGCGAGGTGCGAAAACTGTCAACGGCTGCATGGGTGCAGAGGTCAGAGGTCATCGCCATGTTGGCTTGTGGTGGACATTTTTGTTACAGACATACAAAATGTGTGGACAATAATATTACCAGAAACACATACAGGTAAATAGACAGCCCTGAAAAACAGGTCTGTAACTCTGAGTGTTCAACACTCAGAGTTACAGCCCTGAATAACAGGTCTGTAACTCTGAGTGTTCAACACTCAGAGTTACAGACCTGAATAACAGGTCTGTAACTCTGAGTGTTCAACACTCAGAGTTACAGCCCTGAATAACAGGTTTGTAACTCTGAGTGTTCAACACTCAGAGTTACAGACCCTGAATAACAGGTCTGTAACTCTGAGTGTTCAACACTCAGAGTTACAGACCCTGAATAACAGGTCTGTAACTCTGAGTGTTCAACACTCAGAGTTACAGCCCTGAATAACAGGTCTGTAACTCTGAGTGTTCAACACTCAGAGTTACAGACCCTGAATAACAGGTCTGTAACTCTGAGTGTTCAACACTCAGAGTTACAGCCCTGAATAACAGGTCTGTAACCCTGAGTGTTCAACACTCAGAGTTACAGACCCTGAATAACAGGTCTGTAACTCTGAGTGTTCAACACTCAGAGTTACAGACCCTGAATAACAGGTCTGTAACTCTGAGTGTTCAACACTCAGAGTTACAGGGGTTTTTGCAAATAAAACATTTGAGAACCACTAGTACTAGTTGGACTCCTAATGTGCCCTAGTGTCATAATAAACAACTGCCATACATATTCTGAAGAAAACCTGGAGATTGACATACAGTAATTGGGTCTTATGATCAACATAAGAAGATTATAATAGTGTGTAAAACAGAAAATCAAAAAATGTGCCACGGACATGACCAAGTAGGAGCATGTTGGTGACCCCTGGCTGAGGGGGCTTGCGTGTATCTTCAAACCACCAGGGCAGCGCCCGGACAGCCCTACCATCAGCTCACCCTAGGGCAGCACCCCGGACAGCCCTACCATCAGCTCACCACCAGGGCAGCGCCCGGACAGCCCTACCATCAGCTCACCCCAGGGCAGTGCCCCGGACAGCCCTACCATCAGCTCACCCCAGGGCAGTGCCCCGGACAGCCCTACCATCAGCTCACCCCAGGGCAGCGCCCCGGACAGCCCTACCATCAGCTCACCCCAGGGCAGTGCCCCGGACAGCCCTACCATCAGCTCACCCCAGGGCAGTGCCCCGGACAGCCCTACCATCAGCTCACCCCAGGGCAGCGCCCCGGTCAGCCCTACCATCAGCTCACCCCAGGGCAGCGCCCCGGACAGCCCTACCATCAGCTCACCCCAGGGCAGCCCAACCATCAGCTCACCCTAGGGCAGCGCCCCGGACAGCCCTACCATCAGCTCACCCTAGGGCAGCACCCGGTCAGCCCTACCATCAGCTCACCCCAGGGCAGCGCCCCGGACAGCCCTACCCTACCATCAGCTCACACCAGGGCAGCGCCCCGGACAGCCCTACCATCAGCTCACCCCAGGGCAGCACCCCGGACAGCCCTACCATCAGCTCACCCCAGGGCAGTGCCCCGGACAGCCCAACCATCAGCTCACCCCAGGGCAGCGCCCTGGTCAGCCCTACCATCAGCTCACCCCAGGGCAGCCCAACCATCAGCTCACCCTAGGGCAGCGCCCCGGACAGCCCTACCATCAGCTCACCCTAGGGCAGCACCCGGTCAGCCCTACCATCAGCTCACCCCAGGGCAGCGCCCCGGACAGCCCTACCCTACCATCAGCTCACACCAGGGCAGCGCCCCGGACAGCCCTACCATCAGCTCACCCCAGGGCAGCACCCCGGACAGCCCTACCATCAGCTCACCCCAGGGCAGCACCCGGACAGCCCTACCATCAGCTCACCCCAGGGCAGCGCCCCGGTCAGCCCTACCATCAGCTCACCCCAGGGCAGCGCCCCGGACAGCCCTACCATCAGCTTGCATACATTCCGTGACATGCACACAGTTTTTAATGCAAGTGACTAGTTATGGGGAAAGAAATGGGAAAATTCTCATTTGTGTGTGTTTTTATATCAAAAGTCCATCAAAATAAAAATGTAATCACTTCCTTAACCCATTCTGGGCGGGAACCCCTTTTGGTGTTTTAAACATTATGTTATAATTTAGCTATTGAAAAATAGCAGATCTACAAGCTCATAGCGCCAGGTCTGCTATTTTTGAAAAATCGTACAAATGCGGCACAAATCTTTGAATAGGTATATATTCTTTCAGAGCGAACGTTTTTTTTTATTTCGGTGTCAGGACCTAAATGGGTTAAAACGAAAACGTGCTGCGTGATGACGTGTAGAGATACACATCAATAAAAGCGAATAAATATGAAGCTCACCCGTTTGAGTCCTGTTCCTGCGCATCCGTCCGAACACAGCTGCTACTGATTACAGAAATCCTCCGTTTTTAATTCAAGATGACATCCAGACAGTGTGTTACTCATTTTGAACTTAATCATCACCCTAAAATATGTATAACCCCCTGGCTTAGCTGCAGGTCTCTCTGTCACTTGTAAACAAACCACTGTGCATGTGCGTGCATGTGGTCGTGCATGCGACGGACCTACGTGACGTCCCCATAGCCTGGAGGGATGCGACACTCTGATTGGTTCAGAAACTAAGATCCTGTCGTCTGAGGCATGAAACTTCAAAATAAAACGCCCAAAAAGCCATTTCACTACACCTTTAATGGCATTTCTATCTCTGAGACCCAAATGTATATTGTAAAATCACTGTTAATTGAACTCTGAGAGTGGGTCCATTTGTACACTCTCAGAGTTACAGACCCATGATTGTCCATTTGGTTCCAAACTATCCTTTAGCTGGGGACCCCCTGGAACTCCCTCAAGGACCCCTGTCCATGTTGAGGTCAGTTCAGGTTGCTAAGTGTTAGCGTGAGTCCATGTTGAGGTCAGTTCAGGTTGCTAAGTGTTAGCATGAGTCCATGTTGAGGTCAGTTCAGGTTGCTAAGTGTTAGCGTGAGTCCATGTTGAGGTCAGTTCAGGTTTCTAAGTGTTAGCATGAGTCCATGTTGAGGTCAGTTCAGGTTGCTAAGTGTTAGCATGAGTCCATGTTGAGGTCAGTTCAGGTTGCTAAGTGTTAGCATGAGTCCATGTTGAGGTCAGTTCAGGTTGCTAAGTGTTAGCGTGAGTCCATGTTGAGGTCAGTTCAGGTTTCTAAGTGTTAGCATGAGTCCATGTTGAGGTCAGTTCAGGTTGCTAAGTGTTAGCATGAGTCCATGTTGAGGTCAGTTCAGGTGGCTAAGTGTTAGCATGAGTCCATGTTGAGGTCAGTTCAGGCTGATAAGTGTTAGCGTGAGTCCATGTTGAGGTCAGTTCAGGTGGCTAAGTGTTAGCATGAGTCCATGTTGAGGTCAGTTCAGGTTTCTAAGTGTTAGCATGAGTCCATGTTGAGGTCAGTTCAGGTTGCTAAGTGTTAGCGTGAGTCCATGTTGAGGTCAGTTCAGGTGGCTAAGTGTTAGCATGAGTCCATGTTGAGGTCAGTTCAGGTTGCTAAGTGTTAGCATGAGTCCATGTTGAGGTCAGTTCAGGTTGCTAAGTGTTAGCATGAGTCCATGTTGAGGTCAGTTCAGGTGGCTAAGTGTTAGCATGAGTCCATGTTGAGGTCAGTTCAGGCTGATAAGTGTTAGCGTGAGTCCATGTTGAGGTCAGTTCAGGTGGCTAAGTGTTAGCATGAGTCCATGTTGAGGTCAGTTCAGGTTTCTAAGTGTTAGCATGAGTCCATGTTGAGGTCAGTTCAGGTTGCTAAGTGTTAGCGTGAGTCCATGTTGAGGTCAGTTCAGGTGGCTAAGTGTTAGCATGAGTCCATGTTGAGGTCAGTTCAGGTTGCTAAGTGTTAGCATGAGTCCATGTTGAGGTCAGTTCAGGTTGCTAAGTGTTAGCGTGAGTCCATGTTGAGGTCAGTTCAGGTTGCTAAGTGTTAGCATGAGTCCATGTTGAGGTCAGTTCAGGTTGCTAAGTGTTAGCGTGAGTCCATGTTGAGGTCAGTTTAGGTGGCTAAGTGTTAGCATGAGTCCATGTTGAGGTCAGTTCAGGTTGCTAAGTGTTAGCATGAGTCCATGTTGAGGTCAGTTCAGGTTGCTAAGTGTTAGCGTGAGTCCATGTTGAGGTCAGTTCAGGTGGCTAAGTGTTAGCATGAGTCCATGTTGAGGTCAGTTCAGGTTGCTAAGTGTTAGCATGAGTCCATGTTGAGGTCAGTTCAGGTTGCTAAGTGTTAGCATGAGTCCATGTTGAGGTCAGTTCAGGTTGCTAAGTGTTAGCATGAGTCCATGTTGAGGTCAGTTCAGGTTGCTAAGTGTTAGCATGAGTCCATGTTGAGGTCAGTTCAGGTTGCTAAGTGTTAGCATGAGTCCATGTTGAGGTCAGTTCAGGTTGCTAAGTGTTAGCATGAGTCCATGTTGAGGTCAGTTCAGGTTGCTAAGTGTTAGCATGAGTCCATGTTGAGGTCAGTTCAGGTTGCTAAGTGTTAGCATGAGTCCATGTTGAGGTCAGTTCAGGTTGCTAAGTGTTAGCATGAGTCCATGTTGAGGTCAGTTCAGGTTGCTAAGTGTTAGCGTGAGTCCATGTTGAGGTCAGTTCAGGTTTCTAAGTGTTAGCATGAGTCCATGTTGAGGTCAGTTCAGGTTGCTAAGTGTTAGCATGAGTCCATGTTGAGGTCAGTTCAGGTTGCTAAGTGTTAGCATGAGTCCATGTTGAGGTCAGTTCAGGCTGATAAGTGTTAGCGTGAGTCCATGTTGAGGTCAGTTCAGGTGGCTAAGTGTTAGCATGAGTCCATGTTGAGGTCAGTTCAGGTTTCTAAGTGTTAGCATGAGTCCATGTTGAGGTCAGTTCAGGTTGCTAAGTGTTAGCGTGAGTCCATGTTGAGGTCAGTTCAGGTGGCTAAGTGTTAGCATGAGTCCATGTTGAGGTCAGTTCAGGTTGCTAAGTGTTAGCGTGAGTCCATGTTGAGGTCAGTTCAGGTTGCTAAGTGTTAGCGTGAGTCCATGTTGAGGTCAGTTCAGGTGGCTAAGTGTTAGCATGAGTCCATGTTGAGGTCAGTTCAGGTGGCTAAGTGTTAGCATGAGTCCATGTTGAGGTCAGTTCAGGTTGCTAAGTGTTAGCATGAGTCCATGTTGAGGTCAGTTCAGGTGGCTAAGTGTTAGCATGAGTCCATGTTGAGGTCAGTTCAGGCTGATAAGTGTTAGCGTGAGTCCATGTTGAGGTCAGTTCAGGTGGCTAAGTGTTAGCATGAGTCCATGTTGAGGTCAGTTCAGGTTTCTAAGTGTTAGCATGAGTCCATGTTGAGGTCAGTTCAGGTTGCTAAGTGTTAGCGTGAGTCCATGTTGAGGTCAGTTCAGGTGGCTAAGTGTTAGCATGAGTCCATGTTGAGGTCAGTTCAGGTTGCTAAGTGTTAGCATGAGTCCATGTTGAGGTCAGTTCAGGTTGCTAAGTGTTAGCGTGAGTCCATGTTGAGGTCAGTTCAGGTTGCTAAGTGTTAGCATGAGTCCATGTTGAGGTCAGTTCAGGTGGCTAAGTGTTAGCATGAGTCCATGTTGAGGTCAGTTCAGGCTGATAAGTGTTAGCGTGAGTCCATGTTGAGGTCAGTTCAGGTGGCTAAGTGTTAGCATGAGTCCATGTTGAGGTCAGTTCAGGTTTCTAAGTGTTAGCATGAGTCCATGTTGAGGTCAGTTCAGGTTGCTAAGTGTTAGCGTGAGTCCATGTTGAGGTCAGTTCAGGTGGCTAAGTGTTAGCATGAGTCCATGTTGAGGTCAGTTCAGGTTGCTAAGTGTTAGCGTGAGTCCATGTTGAGGTCAGTTCAGGTTGCTAAGTGTTAGCGTGAGTCCATGTTGAGGTCAGTTCAGGTGGCTAAGTGTTAGCATGAGTCCATGTTGAGGTCAGTTCAGGTTGCTAAGTGTTAGCATGAGTCCATGTTGAGGTCAGTTCAGGCTGATAAGTGTTAGCATGAGTCCATGTTGAGGTCAGTTCAGGTTGCTAAGTGTTAGCATGAGTCCATGTTGAGGTCAGTTCAGGTGGCTAAGTGTTAGCATGAGTCCATGTTGAGGTCAGTTCAGGCTGATAAGTGTTAGCGTGAGTCCATGTTGAGGTCAGTTCAGGTGGCTAAGTGTTAGCATGAGTCCATGTTGAGGTCAGTTCAGGTTTCTAAGTGTTAGCATGAGTCCATGTTGAGGTCAGTTCAGGTTGCTAAGTGTTAGCGTGAGTCCATGTTGAGGTCAGTTCAGGTGGCTAAGTGTTAGCATGAGTCCATGTTGAGGTCAGTTCAGGTTGCTAAGTGTTAGCATGAGTCCATGTTGAGGTCAGTTCAGGTTGCTAAGTGTTAGCGTGAGTCCATGTTGAGGTCAGTTCAGGTTGCTAAGTGTTAGCATGAGTCCATGTTGAGGTCAGTTCAGGTGGCTAAGTGTTAGCATGAGTCCATGTTGAGGTCAGTTCAGGCTGATAAGTGTTAGCGTGAGTCCATGTTGAGGTCAGTTCAGGTGGCTAAGTGTTAGCATGAGTCCATGTTGAGGTCAGTTCAGGTTTCTAAGTGTTAGCATGAGTCCATGTTGAGGTCAGTTCAGGTTGCTAAGTGTTAGCGTGAGTCCATGTTGAGGTCAGTTCAGGTGGCTAAGTGTTAGCATGAGTCCATGTTGAGGTCAGTTCAGGTTGCTAAGTGTTAGCGTGAGTCCATGTTGAGGTCAGTTCAGGTTGCTAAGTGTTAGCGTGAGTCCATGTTGAGGTCAGTTCAGGTGGCTAAGTGTTAGCATGAGTCCATGTTGAGGTCAGTTCAGGTTGCTAAGTGTTAGCATGAGTCCATGTTGAGGTCAGTTCAGGCTGATAAGTGTTAGCATGAGTCCATGTTGAGGTCAGTTCAGGTTGCTAAGTGTTAGCATGAGTCCATGTTGAGGTCAGTTCAGGTGGCTAAGTGTTAGCATGAGTCCATGTTGAGGTCAGTTCAGGTTGCTAAGTGTTAGCATGAGTCCATGTTGAGGTCAGTTCAGGTTGCTAAGTGTTAGCGTGAGTCCATGTTGAGGTCAGTTCAGGTGGCTAAGTGTTAGCATGAGTCCATGTTGAGGTCAGTTCAGGTTGCTAAGTGTTAGCGTGAGTCCATGTTGAGGTCAGTTCAGGTTGCTAAGTGTTAGCGTGAGTCCATGTTGAGGTCAGTTCAGGTGGCTAAGTGTTAGCATGAGTCCATGTTGAGGTCAGTTCAGGTGGCTAAGTGTTAGCATGAGTCCATGTTGAGGTCAGTTCAGGTTGCTAAGTGTTAGCATGAGTCCATGTTGAGGTCAGTTCAGGTTGCTAAGTGTTAGCATGAGTCCATGTTGAGGTCAGTTCAGGTGGCTAAGTGTTAGCATGAGTCCATGTTGAGGTCAGTTCAGGCTGATAAGTGTTAGCGTGAGTCCATGTTGAGGTCAGTTCAGGTGGCTAAGTGTTAGCATGAGTCCATGTTGAGGTCAGTTCAGGTTTCTAAGTGTTAGCATGAGTCCATGTTGAGGTCAGTTCAGGTTGCTAAGTGTTAGCGTGAGTCCATGTTGAGGTCAGTTCAGGTGGCTAAGTGTTAGCATGAGTCCATGTTGAGGTCAGTTCAGGTTGCTAAGTGTTAGCATGAGTCCATGTTGAGGTCAGTTCAGGTTGCTAAGTGTTAGCGTGAGTCCATGTTGAGGTCAGTTCAGGTTGCTAAGTGTTAGCATGAGTCCATGTTGAGGTCAGTTCAGGTTGCTAAGTGTTAGCGTGAGTCCATGTTGAGGTCAGTTTAGGTGGCTAAGTGTTAGCATGAGTCCATGTTGAGGTCAGTTCAGGTTGCTAAGTGTTAGCATGAGTCCATGTTGAGGTCAGTTCAGGTTGCTAAGTGTTAGCGTGAGTCCATGTTGAGGTCAGTTCAGGCTGCTAAGTGTTAGCATGAGTCCATGTTGAGGTCAGATTGGGTTGCTAAGTGTTAGCGTGAGTCCATGTTCAGGTCAGATGGGGTTACTGAGGTCAGCAGAGCAATTCAATGTCAAGTTAAATGCTTCTGACGTGAGCCTGAAGACACGATAGGTAGTTAGAACAACTTAGCTGTGTGTGTGTGTGTTGTGTTCCTAGTACCTGGAGTGTGTCTCTCCTCATACTGTCTGACCATGATAGCAGCTGGTCTGATTGCCTGTTGGGAGAGGAGAGATGAGTAACACCCAAATTTAGCTACAGTAGTGTCAGTTCAAATGTATGTTACAAATCGCCTGGCCTGCTCATCTGACACACACACACACACACACACACACACACACACACACACACACACACACACACACACACACACACACACACACACACACACACACACACACACACACACACACACACACACACACACACACACACACACACACACACACGCGCACACACACACGCACACAAGAATTGGCCAAACATTTCGTTAATATTCCTTTTAAAACACCATGTGCGTTCGACTCATTCGAACCTATTGAACGTCGAATGTATAGTTTTAATATAAATTATTGTATCCTAATCTAGTAATCTCAGCACTGGTTGGTGCTGAGAAATGTGCTCTCTTGCGATATCAAATTAATTAAACGACTCGGCTCGTTTAATTAATAGCAGATCTACGACTCGGCTCGTGAAGTAATGGAACACGCCATTACTGCGATTGACTACAAAGAGATAGTAAGTGGGAAATGATTAGCTTTCGATTAGCAACTTTGGAAAACTGTCGGTCTGGAGCGACAATATGCATGACGTCACATGGAAACGAAATAACAAACGCAACTGGGCGTGGAAAATAGATTGTGTGTGAGTGCGTGTGTGTGTGCGCACGCGCGTTGTCTCACCTGTGCTTCCCTGGGCGTGTCCTCTATGAGAGAAGGTGAAAGTGATTGGTCAGTGTGTGGGTCAGAGGTCAACACAGCTCTCCTGATTGGGCCAAGCTCGAGGTCACCGATGGTAAGTGGGCCCTGATTGGTTGATTCCAAGGTCATGCGAGTCACATCTGGAAAGGTAGAGTAGACGTGGTCAGAAAATCTAAATTAATCACATATTGCATATTTAAATGAAATGTGATAAATTGCTACTCAGTTGCTAACTCTTCACTTTTATGGACTACAGCTCGTCCAAAAGGCGCCTCGTTACTAAATACCTGTCAGTTAGGGGTGAAACGATACATTGTAACGTCTAGTTACTAAATACCTGGCAGTTAGGGGTGAAACGATACATTGTAACAGCAGTTAGGGGTGAAACGATACATTGTAACGTCTAGTTACTAAATACCTGTCAGTTAGGGGTGAAACGATACATTGTAACAGTTAGGGGTGAAACGATACATTGTAATGTCTAGTTACTAAATACCTGTCAGTTAGGGGTGAAACGATACATTGTAATGTCTAGTTACTAAATACCTGTCAGTTAGGGGTGAAACGATACATTGTAACGTCTAGTTACTAAATACCTGGCAGTTAGGGGTGAAACGATACATTGTAACGTCTAGTTACTAAATACCTGGCAGTTAGGGGTGAAACGATACATTGTAACAGTTAGGGGTGACATGACACATCATTGACGATACGACGATACATGGACGATATTGGTTCATTATGGCGATACGATACGATTCAATGATTTGAAATCGATACAGTAACTATTTAGCACATAAATTCAATGTGTGTGAAACTTGGGGATAATGGAGGTTTTTTAACCCATTTTGGGCGGGAACCCCTTTTGGTGTTTTAAGCATTGGCTACTGAAAAATAGCAGATCTACAAGTTCATAGGGCGGCACTCGGTGCCGCGCTATGAACTTGTAGATCTGCTATTTTAGGAAAATCGTGAAAATGTGCCTCACATCTTTGAATATATATTCTTTCAGAGTTTCAGTTTTTAACTCAAATCTTTGCTTCTGGGGGGTCCATGGAACAACATATTTTCAGATGGGGGGTCGGCGGCAATTTTTGGGGTCCTTGACATGAAATATTGAGGTTTTTCAGATTATTATTATTTTTTTTTAATTTCGACATCAGGCCTAAATGGGTTAAGGGTAAACATCTATTACTAACTAACTATAAATAAGTAAATGTATTATTTATTATTATTATTATCTGACAAATAGATGGACATTGTATTTGAACGCATATGGACAAACCCACGCCTTGACATGAACACAGAGAATGCACACATTATGGACAAACCCACGCCTTGACATGAACACAGAGAATGCACACATTATGGACAAACCCACGCCTTGACATGAACACAGAGAATGCACACATTATGGACAAACCCACGCCTTGACATGAACACAGAGAATGCACACATTATGGACAATATGGACAAACCCACGCCTTGACATGAACACAGAGAATGCACACATTATGGACAATATGGACAAACCCACGCCTTGACATGAACACAGAGAATGCACACATTTATCATATGGACAAACCCACGCCTTGACATGAACACAGAGAATGCACACATTTATCATATGGACAAACCCACGCCTTGACATGAACACAGAGAATGCACACATTTATCATATGGACAAACCCACGCCTTGACATGAACACAGAGAATGCACACATTATGGACAAACCCACGCCTTGACATGAACACAGAGAATGCACACATTTAAACACACGCCTTGACATGAACACAGAGAATGCACACATTTAAACACACGCCTTGACATGAACACAGAGAATGGACACATTTAACCATAGAACAAGTGTAAGCTCTATATGGAATGGAAAAGTAATGAAACCCCTCTTTTCATTTTTTCTTCTTAAAATCCAATACAATACAATTCTTAGTATTGAGAAAAAAACGATTATTTCCACTTCAAAACGATACGATACAAAGTAAAACGATATGTTGCCGTTTAATGATAATGAATTTTATTTATATACTGTAGCACCTTTTAAAACAATGTTCCAAAGTGCTACACACAGCAGGGTCAAAAAACAGCAATGAAGTCAAAAAACAAAAATCAAATACAGTAAAAATACAGGAAATACATCAATATTTAAATATGTACAGTCAAGTAAATAACAAATTATAAAAAAACATTTGGTGTAGAGGTATATGTCTTCAAATGAGATTTAAATACAGGCACGGAAGGTGCTAGCCTTAGCTGTGTCGGCAATGCATTCCACAACCTATCGAATTATCGATATACTTTTGATTATTGTAATTAAAATCGATATTTTTCGATACAGCTACTCTATCGTTACAGCCCTACTGGCAGTTAATGTGTGAAATAAATAAAATGAACTTGACATGCGTGTCCGCCTCCCGGCCAGACCGCCGTGCTTTAGGAGAGTAGCGTTGTCACTTCTCAGTTGCTTCAATCTCGCCCATGTTTCTGATGGAGCGTGACAGGCTTTAGTCATTTCCTTCCCGGGCTTATGCAATGTTTCCAACACCACTTTAATTCATAAAATCTTATGACACAGACATGGATCAAAAACTAGAACGAATCACTTCTATTTCCTATCTGTATGCTGTGCAGTAAGCCTGGTATTCGTTCCAAACTGGCCTGTTTGATCCGGTCTAGGCCACGGATGGATATTGGAAATAAATGAATAAACAAAGTTGAAGTGTTCGGCGTCGCTTTGTTTTGGTTCCTCCAATCCCCATTTAAAATGCTGAATCGAGTAGAACTACTAGTTTAGTCGGAACAGAAGATGGATATACCAAACTAATAGAACTAATAAAATAGATAGAGATTAATCTGCCTATTCTAGTTGTTTTTAGATTAATCGTCATCGGTTTGATTAATCAATCAGACCGATGAATGAATCGGTCCGATTAATCGGTCTGTCTTTACAGATAAACAAGCCCAAAGTAACAGCTTGAACAGATCTACAAGCTCACAATATTAAATATAAAGGTATAAAGTTAAATCTGACTTGCCTAAGCCTGCAGACTAGGGGTGTGCTGAAATATCGTTATGGCGATATATATCGATACGTCCTCCCGCGATAAATAATCGATATTGATTATTAAAATATCGATATAAAAAAAAATAATTTGAAATGTTGTTCATAATGAAGTGATGAACAACATGTTTAGAAAAGGAGGAAATTATAGCTAAAATAAAGCAAATCCCACTCTCAGATTCCACAGCAACCAGAAGTACTGAATTACTGGATGGTGATTTGTCCAAACAGCTTTGTGGGAATACAAAATGCAGAATGCGGTATTATGATGAGGGTATGAGGCAAAGGGGGAGTTTATTGAGTATTAATTTAGTGTAGACAGCTATGTGTGTGTCCCTCCCTGTGTCCGAGCACGGAAATAGCGTTTTTCAGTTCCAAGTATTTTGTAGCTGCAGATATCATGATATATCGTTGATGAAATTTCATACAATATATCGATATATCGCAAATATCGCAATATATCGAATATCGTGATATTATCGTTATCGAGGGCCTAATATCGCGATATATATAGTATCGTGAGGAACCCATATCGTCCCACCCCTAGTGCAGACACCCTGTTACCCATGTATTTTTCAGAACGGACAAAATTATTATAATTTTGTAATACAGAATGAGATCATATCGACATCGGTAATATCGGTTATCGGCCATAACAGCAATTAATTATATCGGATAACGATATTGGCCAAAATGTCTCATCGGCACATCCCTACAAACTAACTATTCCTATCCTTTGGGTGTTTGCCCTAACATTATGATCTAAACTAACTATTCCTATCCTTTGGGTGTTTGCCCTAACATTATGATCTAAACTAACTATTCCTATCCTTTGGGTGTTTGCCCTAACATTATGATCTAAACTAACTATTCCTATCCTTTGGGTGTTTGCCCTAACATTATGATCAAACTAACTATTCCTATCCTTTGGGTGTTTGCCCTAACATTATGATAAACTAACTATTCCTATCCTTTGGGTGTTTGCCCTAACATTATGATCAAACTAACTATTCCTATCCTTTGGGTGTTTGCCCTAACATTATGATCTAAACTAACTATTCCTATCCTTTGGGTGTTTGCCCTAACATTATGATCTAAACTAACTATTCCTATCCTTTGGGTGTTTGCCCTAACATTATGATCAAACTAACTATTCCTATCCTTTGGGTGTTTGCCCTAACATTATGATAAACTAACTATTCCTATCCTTTGGGTGTTTGCCCTAACATTATGATCAAACTAACTATTCCTATCCTTTGGGTGTTTGCCCTAACATTATGATCTAAACTAACTATTCCTATCCTTTGGGTGTTTGCCCTAACATTATGATCGCGGGGGCGGGTAATTATTTGGGGTAATAGCCGGTATGCGCATGCATAAAGTGAGTGGAAAATCGAGTGGCACCGTGAGTGGCAAAGTGAGTTTAACATCGTTTAATGCAATCAGATAGGACTTTTCTGTTTGGATGTATGTGCTGTCAAGGCCAGAAAGTAGCCGTGCTGAAATGAGCATGACAGCACACCTAGCCGTTATTAATAGAAGATTTGAGAACGGATTAGAAATATCATCAGTTGTGCTGATTAAACTGAGTTTCGTCAGAGCAGCAGCATGATTGGCTTAGGAATGGAACAAAAACAAAAACTAATTCTGTTAGCTGTGCATGTAATAGAAGAATAGGATGGTATTTGGTATCTGTTAGCTGTGCATGTAATAGAAGAATAGGATGGTATTTGGTATGAAAAGGTTGAGAACCATGACTTAGGTCAACTGCAGTGTTTTAACCCATTTAGACCAGATTCTAAAAATGTCTTAATCTAAATCATGAAAGTTTTCTGAAAAACCCATGTTTCTATGTCAGTGGTGCTCAACCATCTTCACGGCAAGGACCCCCAGAATTATATGTAATTGGTCGCCGACCCCCATCTGAACATAGGTTGTTCCAGGGACCCCCCCCCCCCCCCCCCCAGAAGCAAAGATTTGACAAAAAAAACGTTCGCTCTGAAAGAATATATATTCAAAGATTTGTGTGCCCCATTTTCTCAAAAAATAGCAGATCTACAGATCTTCTCTTGTAGATCTGCTATTTTTCAAAAGGCTAAAGTTTTCAATAGCTAAAGCATCCTGAATGGGATTAAAACAGAATTGACATGACATGCGTCCGCCTCCCGGCTACCTCTCTCTCTCTCCTCTCACAGAATGAATACCACCCAGTGATGGGGCGTGCAGGGGAACTATTTTAATTCACCCAAAGCTTGAGAAATCAACCTAATGAACCACCCTGTCAGGGGTTTACTCCTTATCCCTTGCACATCATAAACGATACAGAGCCACCAACCTGACAGAATGCACATCATAAACGATACAGAGCCACCGACCTGACAGAATGCACATCATAAACGATACAGAGCCACCAACCTGACAGAATGCACATCATAAACGATACAGAGCCACCAACCTGACAGAATGCACATCATAAACGATACAGAGCCACCAACCTGACAGAATGCACATCATAAACGATACAGAGCCACCAACCTGACAGAATGCCCGCCCAACGATACAGAGCCACCAACCTGACAGAATGCCCGCCCAACGATACAGAGCCACCAACCTGACAGAATGCCCGCCCAACGATACAGAGCCACCAACCTGACAGAATGCCCGCCCAACGATACAGAGCCACCAACCTGACAGAATGCCCGCCCAACGATACAGAGCCACCAACCTGACAGAATGCCCGCCCGGCCAGACCTTGTTTTATTTTCCCCCACCTCGGAACACAGTTTTATATTATTATGTAATTTGAAATGTCTGTGGGATTCAAGAAAGGGACAAACAGATCTCTGTGACCCAGTGGCAGTGATTCTGATTATTACATATATGATTATGTTATTATAACTGAAATGTAACTGTGGTGATACAACATCACTCTCCTTTCTTCTTGGCCGGTGTATTCTCTCTCTCTCTCTCTCTCTCTCTGTATGTCTCTCTCTCTCTCTCTGTGTATGTCTCTCTCTCTCTCTCTCTCTCTCTCTCTGTATGTCTCTCTCTCTCCCTGGTCTCTAGGCAACAGAGCAGTTCCTCCTGTGCTTCCTGCTCTGAGGTAAATATTGGTGTTGGACTAAGTGCACGTGTGTGTGTGTGTGTGTGTGTGTGTGTGCATGTCTGTGTGCGAGTATGTGTGTGCACACGCGTATAGTGTGTGTGGTGTGCCTGTGTGTGAGTGAGAGTATGTGTGCGTAATTGCGTATGTGTGCGTTTGTGTGTGTGTGTGTGTGTGTGTACATATTGTGTCTCTTGTGTGTGAGTGTGTTGGATGCGACCAGTTATAAGTTAACACTTGCAGGCTCTGTGTGTCATGATAAGTCTTTTGCATATGAATTTGATTTGGTTTCCATGAAAGGTGAATGACTACATAATTTTGGGATTTGGGCATTTCAACCGTTATTGACCGTGCATGGAGAGACAAGGATGTGCAGAGAGTAGAAAACTGTCCAGCCGGCCGGGAATCGAACCAGGTGATTGAAGCATTGTGCCCATGTGGTACGCACTCTAACCATTCAGCTATCAGCTTAACACATTCAGGATGGGAACCCCCTTTTGGTGTTTTAACTGCATTTTGTTATACTTTAGCTGTTGAAATATAACAGATCTACAAGCTCATAGCGTGGCACCGACTGGCTATGTAGAGTACAGAAGTCCTGACGTCACTTGCTCATCCCCTGGTTTGCGGAAGTCATTTCTCCATGGAGAATAACATTGGGACATCTTAAAATCGTGTAAGCATTGTGGTCCGAAAATAAACAAACTGTCTCTGTGCTGTTGTCGGGGAGGCGGCTCTCTGTATCGTTTACGACAGTCAGTAACTCATATTTGATAGAGTCTCTGACGAAAATCTACTAATTTGGCCACACTAGCATTAGCGTTTAATCGCCGCCAGTAAGTATCCATACGAGTCAAATCGCCGGGATCATTAATTTATTTTCAGAGCAAAGTTCTGATTTGACGCGATATTAAATAAATCATCATAGTTCCAGACCCACAGGAACACACCCAGGGTGCCGGCCCGATTCCGGCGAGCCGCCCCACGTCCGAAACGGTTGAGAAATGACAGTTACCGTGTGGGGGTCCCTCTACTGTACTGTACTGTACTGTCACTGTACTGTACTGGCACACCCGAAATCACCATATATATATACAGTTAATATGTGCGTGTGTTAGGTTGCGCAAGGTGGTGAAAAACAACCATGTTGTTTTCGTGCTCAGACGTACCCACACACCCACCCACACACACTTAAAAAGTATGGGAAATAAGAATGGGGAAAATACGCAGACAAATACATTTGGGGGTCATTGGCCCGAAAAGGTACGAGAACAAAGTCTGCTTTAGAAGGCATTTGTAGAATGGACCTCAGGCCTCAATGGGTTGAACTAATGACAGATGTAAAAGTCATTATGAAAACATTTCAGCAGACCCTGTTCGACCCTCACACAGGAACAGACAGGGTTCTCACCTGCAGAGTGTGTGGAAACCGCAGCACTGCTGCTGGGAGCTGTAGTCCTCTTTGTGTGTCGTTTTGTAGTCCTTTCCTCCGTCACCTCGCCCATGCTCACCTCCTCCTCACCTCCTCTCTCCTCCCCCTCCTCCCAGGAGCCCTGACACACACACACACACACACACACACACACACACACACACACACACACACACACACACACACACACACACACACACACACACACACACACACACACACACACACACACACACACACACACACACACACCTTTATTTGCGTTCACATTTAACAAGAACTTCTTGGACACAAACAATACTGTCTAGATGCACAAACTTGGGAAATTCAACAAGTGTTTCAGGATACAGATCACGGGAACAGGAAGCATCGCCTTCTCCATATTATGGCGACTGCCAATTATCACAGACACTGAACAGAATTTAGCCAATGCCTCATCAGCTCTCAGCTCGGCTCGGGCATTCCTGCAATCTGCAGGCCTCTCACGACTGATTTATGGACATTACCGAGGACTCCACAAACGCAAGCAGTTTACATTTGTAACCAAGCTGTATAATAGCATCCTTAAGGCGTTGGTACTTTAGCACCTTGGTAAGAAATGCCTCTTCCAGACTGTCAAATGTACGTGTCACTTCCAAAATGGTCTCTGACGTACACACGCGCGCACGCTCACACACACACACACACACACACACTCTTAATAAACTACCTTAATAAAACGTAAAAATTTTGTATTTGCTATGAACAAGAAACAGTTACATACATGCATACATAAGGCAAGGGTAGCATTTGTATTATTTTATTTCATTTAACTTTAATTTAATCATAATTAAGTCATTGAGAGACAAAAGAATAGCAGTAGAAGGACCAATGATGTGTTTTCAATGGATCTAACATAGTTCAAATGTAAATGTAAGTTCAAATGTATCTAGGAAGGTGTCTGATCAAAGGAATATAAAACATTTGAATATTGAATCCAGCATCTTAAAAACTGTCTGGGGAGAACACAAAAAAAACAGTGTTTAGTTTCAAGTGAAAGGTGGTTGTGTTCCGTCCACACACCCTCTGACTTGACCGTCCATAATGTATTTGTGTGATAACACTGCCATCTAGTGGAAGATGACAGAATGACATAACCCCCACCAATGTTTTCCAAGTCTGTGATTAAATATAGACCGTAACCGTAACAACGCCTAGCAGCAGCTGTAGTCATGGTTACAGGAGACCGTAACAACTCCTAGCAGCAACTGTAGTCATGGTTACAGGAGACCGTAACCGTAACAACGCCTAGCAGCAACTGTAGTCATGGTTACAGGAAGCAGCAGCTGTAGTCATGGTTACAGGAAAGACAACGCCTAGCAGCAGCTGTAGTCATGGTTACAGGAAGCAGCAGCTGTAGTCATGGTTACAGGAAGCAGCAGCTGTAGTCATGGTTACAGGAAGCAGCAGCTGTAGTCATGGTTACAGGAAGCAGCAGCTGTAGTCATGGTTACAGGAAGCAGCAGCTGTAGTCATGGTTACAGGAAGCAGCAGCTGTAGTCATGGTTACAGGAAGCAGCAGCTGTAGTCATGGTTACAGGAAGCAGCAGCTGTAGTCATGGTTACAGGAAGCAGCAGCTGTAGTCATGGTTACAGGAAGCAGCAGCTGTAGTCATGGTTACAGGAAGCAGCAGCTGTAGTCATGGTTACAGGAAGCAGCACCTGTAGTCATGGTTACAGGAAGCAGCAGCTGTAGTCATGGTTACAGGAAGCAGCAGCTGTAGTCATGGTTACAGGAAGCAGCAGCTGTAGTCATGGTTACAGGAAGCAGCAGCTGTAGTCATGGTTACAGGAAGCAGCAGCTGTAGTCATGGTTACAGGAAGCAGCAGCTGTAGTCATGGTTACAGGAAGCAGCAGCTGTAGTCAGGGTTACAGGAAGCAGCAGCTGTAGTCATGGTTACAGGAAGCAGCAGCTGTAGTCATGGTTACAGGAAGCAGCAGCTGTAGTCATGGTTACAGGAAGCAGCAGCTGTAGTCATGGTTACAGGAAGCAGCAGCTGTAGTCATGGTTACAGGAAGCAGCAGCTGTAGTCATGGTTACAGGAAGCAGCAGCTGTAGTCATGGTTACAGGAAGCAGCAGCTGTAGTCATGGTTACAGGAAGCAGCAGCTGTAGTCATGGTTACAGGAAGCAGCAGCTGTAGTCATGGTTACAGGAAGCAGCAGCTGTAGTCATGGTTACAGGAAGCAGCAGCTGTAGTCATGGTTACAGGAAGCAGCAGCTGTAGTCATGGTTACAGGAAAGTGTGTTTGTCGGCAAAAATCTGGAAGGTTTCCATCGAAACACACTTCCATTGCACGCGTGTGTGTGTGTGTGTGTGTGTGTGTATGTGTGTGTGTGTATGTGTGTGTATGTGTATGTGTGTGTATGTGTGTGTGTGTGTGTGTGTGTGTGTGTGTGTGTGTGTGTGTGCACATAGCACTTACCCTACCCCCCCTTAGACAGCACTTCTTAGACTTATATAGCATTTGAAACAGACTTATAGCATGTCATGTAGACAGCACAATAAGTGCATTGTATGTAGTCATAGCACTTCATAGTATATATGTACAGCATAGTATAGCATATATGTATAGTTTATATGTATAGTGTCATTATATAGATATGTTCTAGTTATAGTTTATATGTATAGTGTCATTATATAGATATGTTCTAGTCACGTTCTTAGCTTACGCATGTTTCGCGATAAATGCATTTTACATATGTGATGTATTCCCATGCTTTTTGTTCTTGCTTAATGTAAGTCGCTCTGGATTAAGAGCGTCTGCTAAATGCCTAAATTGTAAATTGTAAATTGTATGTGTGTGTGTGTGTACCTCAGGCTGCGGTCAAGGTCAGTGTGTGTGTGTGTGTGTGTGTGCGTGCGTACCTCAGGCTGCGGTCGGGGGTCAGTGTGCGTGCATGTGTGTCTGTGCATGTGTGTGCATGTGTGTGTGTGTGTGCGTGCGTGCGTGCATGCGTGTACCTCAGGTTGGGGTCGGGGGTCACTGTGTGTGTTCAGTCCTTGCTCCATCTTGACCAGCAGGGCCAGGATGGGGTCACGAGGAGCCGACCTTCTGACCTGGCCGTCAGTCGGAGAATCAAAGTCCTGCCAGACGAGACGCACCAATCAAAACACAGACACGGTAGAGCTCAACAGCCAATCACAGTGTGGAACCGAACGTGACCAAAGATGCTTAATGTAGGAAGATAGGCCCATAGGAGCACACAATCCCCCAATGAATGCATTGGTTGGTGCGCCGCATGCCAGGAATACAAGATCTGGGAGAGTTCATTGTTGGGACAGAGAATGGTAAATGTCTCTTCAAATCATATAACTGACTGAAACGCTTGTCACATTGTTTACAGTGGTAGGGCTTTTCTCCCGTGTGGATACGCTGGTGTCTGTTCAGGTGACTTAACTGACTGAAACTCTTGTCACAATGTTTACAGTGGTAAGGTCTTTCTCCCGTGTGGATACGCTGGTGTAACTCCAGGTTACTCAAATGACTGAAACTCTTGTCACAATGTTTACAGTGGTAAGGTCTTTCTCCCGTGTGGATACGGTATGTAACTCCATGTTACTCAAATGACTGAAACTCTTGTCACAATGTTTACAGACGTGGGTTTTCCTTCCTGTCAAGGTTGTCTGATCGGTCTTCACTTCTCCCGGCTGAGTTACAAAAGTCTCGGTATGCTGTTGACGACAGTGTGATCTTGGTTGGTCTGTGTCTTCTTGCTTCTGGCCGTTTAGAGAGCTGTTGATCGTCTGACAGGCGGCGGTGGGGATCTGGCCTTTGCTCTGCATCTGGTCATCGTGGCTCCTCTTTGTGTATTCATGAAGGTAGACCCGAGGCGTTGAGCCATACGGACGCTCAGTAAAGCTGACCCGAGTCCGGGGAGACCTCATACCTTACAATTCTCAGAAAGGGCTTCTATAAATGGACTGTGATGGGATTGAGTGTCACAAAGTCACTCTTTAAAAAAAACTTCCTGGGTCTTTCTGAGATGTTCTGAGATATAAAGTGTGAGTGTTCACACTTTATATAGGCTGAGTTCAGGGCTGGCCGACGTCACACACTTTATATAGGCTGAGTTCAGGGCTGGCCGACGTCACACACAATACAAACCATCACCACTTTGTTCAGGCACCGCTGCATTTCAAGTACAAACTCAATACAAAGGCTGTTAACTGTGAGTGGACGACCCAATTGAGCATTACACTTGTTTACAACAGGGTCCACCATGTTCAATTCATCAAAACATTAAGAGACGTACGGTGACAAGCCACCGCAGTTTGTTCATGCATGTGTCCTGAATCTTATTATAACGTGGTTTCAAATGTAGCATTCAGGGATCCACCAGGAATGTAGCATTCAGGGATCCACCAGGAATGTAGCATTCAGGGATCCACCAGGAATGTAGCATTCAGGGATCCACCAGGAATGTAGCATTCAGGGATCCACCAGGAATGTAGCATTCAGGGATCCACCAGGAATGTAGCATTCAGGGATCCACCAGGAATGTAGCATTCAGGGATCCACCAGGAATCCAAGTCAAACATTATCGTTCTGTAACTCTGAGTGTATAACCCATTTAGGCCTGACGTCGAAATAAAAAAAACAACGTTTGCTCTGAAAGAATATATATTCAAAGATATGTGCCACATTTTCACGATTTTTCAAAAATAGCAGACCTACAAGCTTGTAGCGCGCCACTCGGTGGCACGCTATGAGCTTGTAGATCTGCTATTTTTTAAGTTTCTGGATACACCTATGTACTTACAACCATTGTTTTGTTCACAGCACAGGTGACATCTTAACCCATTCAGGCCTGACGTCGAAATTAAAAAAATAAAGTTTTCTAAATTAATCATGACAATTTTCGGAAAGATTTGAGGCACATTTTAACGATTTTTCAAAAATAGCAGATCTACAAGTTCATAGCGCGCCACTCGGTGGCGCGCTATGAGCTTGTAGATCTGCTATTTTTCAATAGCTAAATTATAACAATGTTTAAAACACCAAAAGGGGTTCCCGTCCCAAAATGGGTTAATGGTTAATGTGGTTAAACGCTAACGTGACATGGATGCGTTCCAGGTCTCAACACCATACGGGTCCTAAAAAGCATGTGGTAAAAAATAATACACATCAAACATTTTGTACAAAGAGAAGTATAGATGTGATTTGAATGTTTTCTGGTAATTTTTAGCTTTTTCTGTCGAGAAATAAAGTCAAGATGTGCTTGAATCTTAATAATAACCACTTTAATGAATTCCTTGGGTACAAATTATATGGAAAAATGTGATTAGTTCAAAAGTTATGGCATTTTCTGTTATCTCCATCTTATGGTTTGTTTGGGGGGTAGTAGCCTCGATACCCAGGCTTTCATTTCGTCTAGGGGGTAGTGGTAAGAAAGGGTTAAAATGAACCCTATGGCACATTCATTGGCCAGGGAAACAAGACGAAATATTATGTAGACACCATTAGGGTCCTAAAAAACATGTGGTATAAAAGAATACACCTCAAACATTTTGTTCAAAGAGAAGTATAGATAGGATTTGAACGTGTTCTGGTAATTTTTTTGCTTTTTCTGATCAGAAATAAAGTCAAGATGTGCTTGAATCTTAATACGAACCCTAACGGGTCCATCTTAATATGAACCCTAACGGGTCCATTTGGTTCCATTTTGTACACTCTCAGAGTTAAATTAACATTGATTTTACAATATACATTGGGGTCCCAGAGATAGAAATGCCATTAAACATGGGGGACCGTAGCCTATTGCATGTCAAACTGGGGGTCCTTGAAATGAAAATGGTTGAGAATCACTGCTAGAGCCGTAAAAATCTTCTCTTATCTTATGGGGGTCCTTGGCATATGTGACCCCTCACAGTATTTTCAACCACAAGTCGGCTCTAATGAAACTCCACAATAGACCAAAATAGATTTTTTTTTTTTTTTTTTGGTTTTCGTTTTTTGCCACATTAACACAGTTGGAATGTTAAAGAATGTTTTTATTCCATCAGAAAGTTGTTTTAGTGTCATTAAGTCGTTGTAATTACATTGCAAAAATGTCTCTGTAATGAAAGATTATTTGCCTATTTTGGGGGTGTGAACATTCCTGCACGTATTTACATAGAGTTGTTTCGATTGGCCATACCTATGTATTGTTCTCCAGTTTCACGTAGCCGTCGTCGTCCACTGAAGAAAAAAAAGTCGCTGCTGTTGTGATAAGACTGCCAGTTTTGTGTTTGTGGTCTCCACACTACACACAGCTGTGCGTTCTGACGAGATTGTTGTTACTTGTAATCCATTATTTTGCCCTTTATATCAGTGAACACGTGTAGCTATGTGTGGTTTAGCACTGTGTTTAAATCTTTGTAACTTTATTACCGTTGGATGCTGCTGCCTGATGATCAATACTGAAAGAATAACATTGCGTGTCCACGTGGTCGCGCATCGCGGTGAAATCCGTCTTTTATATAATTTGTTCAATCCATGACATTGTTGTTGTTAGAAGAACAGCTCAAATATTGAATGTGATGACATGTGTAGTACAAATCCTGGTGTGATCTTCTTAAAACGTGGAAAGGATCATAACAAACGTCTAAGGTATTTTTTCCCCTGACTTTCTGTTGAAAAGATTTTAACTCTTTCACATCAGTGCACGGCTGATTTAAGCCATGCATTTAGGGGTAAAAAAGGTACCTTTGTACATATTAATAATAATGTAATGTAAACATACAGCATTTTTAAATTTAGCAATTAAAAGCATGGGTCTAAAACTACAAGGCTGCAAATAGTTTTACTCCACATGTATTTATTTGAAAACTCAGTTAGCCTACTAGTTACTTTTTAGATTGTATTATTACAAAACATACACTAAACAACGTCAGTCCTATATTTCTATATTGCAATATTGATACTTTAACTTAAGTAAAACAACATGTACTTTAGCACACTGCCTACTAAGTGTTCACTGACAGCTAGCCTAGTGGGGGAGTGGTTAGTGGGTGGGGGAGTGATTATGCAAGCCATTAGGGGTGGAGACAAGTATCTATTGTCACACCCATTCCTGGGGCCCAGAGGTGCTAACATCTTTGAAATCTTTGCAGGGGAAATTCTCTGCTTTGGGGTTTCCGGTTCAACAAGTTTCAGATGGTCATATCTTCTTCATTTTTTTCCAATTTCAATGAACAATACATCATATGAAAGCTTACATTATGTAGTTTCATAATATGTAAAAAACTGAAAAATGACCATGGCCCCCTTGTATATCAAACTACTGTGAGCGGTCACATATGTGACCAGATTTGACTGAGAGTCTGCCATCGCGCAAAAACTTTTTTTTTCTTTTTTTTTCCAAAATGAGTTAATAGCACAGGCAGACTCTTCACATACTAGAGCATGTCTGAAATAAGTGTCGGAGCTGAAATCGACATGTAAATATGAAATAAATGCTTAAACATGTAGCTAGGTGTAATGTTAGAGACCACAGAAGTGAACCTTTCAAGCCTGTTTTCTCAACTCGCTGTTTTCTGCAAGACATTACTCTATAAGCCATATCTCCAAAACTGGTGGGCCAAACTGAACAACCAATATGTCAATTTGAAGCTATGATTCCCTACTTTCATGACATGAAAAAACGAAAATTCAAAAAAATCCAATGGCAGTACCTCAGTCAAATTTAGTCACATATGTTTTCAAATGGGGGGTCCGCGGGCTATTAATTGTCACTTTGGGGGTCGTTGACATTACGTCACAGTGAGGATGTAGTTAAAGAGAGATGTGATTTATTTTGTGTGTGTTTGTGTTGGACGTGACTCACCATGTCCAGGACCTCCTGCAGAGAGCTGGAGAAACTGTTCATGTCTGGAAGACACAGACCCTCCTCCTCCAACACTGGACACACACACACACACACACACACACACACACACACCACACGCACGCACGCCACATACACACACATACACGATAGACATAAGACAACTGCATCGATATGAATCTGTGTGTGTGTGTGTCTGTGAATATTGTGGTGCTTAAAGGGGAATACCACTCATTTTCAACATTTTACTATATCATTAATGTACCTTAGAGTTGTGTGGAAATAATTAAAAATAAAGCCCCCACATTCTGCATTGCCTAGAACTAGAGGTCTGAAAAGAAATCAGTAACATTATGAAGTACATCTCTGTGACATCACAAAGATGTACTTCATAAATGTTACTGATTTTTTTCAGACCTCCAGTTCTCCCCCACTATACTGTACTCACAAGTACAGTATAGTGGGGCAGATTAATGGCCTATATCATAAGAATCGTTCACTTTGTTGTGATACAAGCATGCCATTTGGCACAGATACTCTCTAGGGGCCACTCCTTTGGAAAAGGGTGCTGGCCACTCAACATTCCAAGATGGCGACCATTTTTTCAAATTATATCCGGCCATACCATTAAGAACCTAAACCTACAGTATATAAGGCAAAATTTCAATTTTTCATTATGCTTTAACCCATTTTGACCTGAGATCAGATTCTAAAAATGTCTTCTACATCCTGACAGTTTTCTGAAAAAGCTATGTTTCTATGTCAGTCGTTCTTCGATTTAAAAAAAATAGCAGACCTACAAGCTCATAGCGCGCTACTCGGTGGCGCGCTATGAGCTTGTAGATCTGCTATTTTTCAATAGCTAAAGCATAACATAATGCTAACACCAAAAGGGGTTAAATAGCATATGACGTGTCAAACTAGGGGGTTTTCATGATTCTGAAGCATTCGTTTTGCACATAAAAACACTCTAAAATTGGCCATAGCCATCATCACAAATGTGATGAGGTCAGCACATTTGGGCTGGCGAGGTGTTTGTGTCTTACCTGCCAGCTGGTTGAAGTTGGTCAGCAGCACCTCTCCTTCAGAGATCTGTTTGACGGCGGTGTTGGTACCGGTCGCCGCACTGGTACTGCTACTAGTAATACTACTGATACTAGTACTGCTGGTACTCTCCTCCGTGGAGCAGGGGGGCGAGGCGGGGGGCTCGGGAACGGCGACGGGAGGAGGAGGAGGAGGAGGAGGGAGAGGAGACGAGGGTACCGCCTCCTCTTCTGCTACTGACACTTCCCTGGAGAGAGAGAGAGAGATAGTTTAATATCTATTTTAACTGAACGTCTGACCTGTTTTCCGTGCTTTTCTTCTTTTCTTGTCATCTCTAGTCTTCTTCCTTTTCCTGAAAACTACAAATGATCGAGCTTGTTCAAAAAAATAATGTCACCCACTTCCTTTCACCTGTTTACCTGTGATGTGACAATAATGCTGAAGAGAGAGAGAGAGAGAGAGAGAGGCTATGCCTAATTGCAAATTAACTTTTACATTGTTAAAGTAAGCTCTGAGCTCTGTGTTCCCAGAACTTATGGTTGGCAGTAGCACCTGTGTGCATGCGTTTGTACACACATTGATGTGTGTGTGTACTCACGGTGGTGTGTGTGTGTGTGTGTACTCACAACGGTGTGTCTGTGCAAGATGGTCTGGGGGGAGGAGTGCTGGTGGGCGTGTCCACACGTCCTGGAGGCGTGCTGGGGGGCGTGGCTACATGTTTTGGAGGCGTGCTGGTGGGCGTGGCTACAGGTTCCGGGTCAGCCTCTGAGGTGAAAGGGTGACAGCGAGAGAAAGGTCCGTCATTGGCTGGACCGTCTGCCAGTCATCAGAACAAGACTACTCATTTGACGTCTAAAGAAGCTCTGATTGGATGGAAGGAAAAGGTTAGCTTTGTAAGACACAAAAGTGTTCACACACGGCTGACTCCGTGGCCAGATCCTAATACTCAAACTATCATCCTCACGTCCTCCACTCGCATCGTTTCCTATTCACCTACTGCAGGGGTTCAACGTTTTTGGCTCCGGAAATGCTTTGGCCCTGTCTCGCCATTCAGTTGCAAAAAAATATATATATATATTATTATTCATTTTTCTTTATAATTTGGGGACCCCCCACAATAATTTGGCGACACCCCTAGGGGTCGCGACCCACGGGTTGAGAACCCCTGACCTACTGAATCGCAAGAACATATATTTTTTAATGGGCATGGCTAGTGATTCCGGGGCTGGAGGGAGGCTAGTGAGTCTTCAGATTGCGTCCGGAAATTGGGAGTGAGTCTGCAATGGGGAATGCGTTCTGTAACAACTTCATGGTATTGATTTTTACATGTCTGCTTGGGAGGGGAGTATAAGAACATTATTCTATTTTTGGACCTCAGGCTGTTTTGCTAAAATTCACAGGTTAAAGTCAAGGACTTTATCAAAGACTATCTATTCTATCTTCACAGGTTTAATTATTACAACAGCTACTGCATTAGTGTATTTGTTACTGATATATCAGCTTCAAGTTGTCAAGACTATACACAGAACGAGACCAGATCAATAATCCATTAAACATGACTTATAGATCATATTGTGGACCAACCTGTGGTTGAGAGGCGCTGAGGGGTCAGTGTGTGCTCCTCTCTGGGACTGAGCTCCAGGCTGCAGGCCTCCGAGGCCTGAGGTGTGCCCAGGGGAGAGAGCTCTCCACTGGGCACTGCAGGGCTGGCAGCGCTGGGCTCTGGAGTTGCTACTGGAGTGGAGACCCACCTTTCCTACAAATAGAACACATAGTACAGGAGGTAGGCATGTAGTCTAGAAGTGTCACATAGTACATACATAGTCTAGAACAGTGAGTGAATATAGTTGTATACATGGATTAAAGATGAAATGTTTGTAATACTAGGTTGTAATGTGCGATTTGTGAAACATTAAGGAAGGAGCTCTGTCAGCAGGGAGTGTTGGGCGAGAGGAGTAGGACAAACTAAGGCCCTAGGTCCTCCCTGTGGGGGCTCCTCACTGGCAGGCTGCAGTGACATAGGGCTTTAAGACCCTACGTCCTCCCTGTGGGGGCTCCTCACTGGCAGGCTGCAGTGACATAGGGCTTTAAGACCCTAGGTCCTCCCTGTGGGGGCTCCTCACTGGCAGGCTGCAGTGACATAGGGCTTTAAGACCCTACGTCCTCCCTGTGGGGGCTCCTCACTGGCAGGCTGCAGTGACATAGGGCTTTAAGACCCTACGTCCTCCCTGTGGGGGCTCCTCACTGGCAGGCTGCAGTGACATAGGGCTTTAAGACCCTACGTCCTCCCTGTGGGGGCTCCTCACTGGCAGGCTGCAGTGACATAGGGCTTTAAGGCCCTACGTCCTCCCTGTGGGGGCTCCTCACTGGCAGGCTGCAGTGACATAGGGCTTTAAGACCCTACGTCCTCCCTGTGGGGGCTCCTCACTGGCAGGCTGCAGTGACATAGGGCTTTAAGGCCCTACGTCCTCCCTGTGGGGGCTCCTCACTGGCAGGCTGCAGTGACATAGGGCTTTAAGACCCTACGTCCTCCCTGTGGGGGCTCCTCACTGGCAGGCTGCAGTGACATAGGGCTTTAAGACCCTACGTCCTCCCTGTGGGGGCTCCTCACTGGCAGGCTGCAGTGACATAGGGCTTTAAGACCCTACGTCCTCCCTGTGGGGGCTCCTCACTGGCAGGCTGCAGTGACATAGGGCTTTAAGACCCTACGTCCTCCCTGTGGGGGCTCCTCACTGGCAGGCTGCAGTGACATAGGGCTTTAAGACCCTACGTCCTCCCTGTGGGGGCTCCTCACTGGCAGGCTGCAGTGACATAGGGCTTTAAGACCCTACGTCCTCCCTGTGGGGGCTCCTCACTGGCAGGCTGCAGTGACATAGGGCTTTAAGACCCTAGGTCCTCCCTGTGGGGGCTCCTCACTGGCAGGCTGCAGTGACATAGGGCTTTAAGACCCTACGTCCTCCCTGTGGGGGCTCCTCACTGGCAGGCTGCAGTGACATAGGGCTTTAAGACCCTACGTCCTCCCTGTGGGGGCTCCTCACTGGCAGGCTGCAGTGACATAGGGCTTTAAGACCCTACGTCCTCCCTGTGGGGGCTCCTCACTGGCAGGCTGCAGTGACATAGGGCTTTAAGGCCCTACGTCCTCCCTGTGGGGGCTCCTCACTGGCAGGCTGCAGTGACATAGGGCTTTAAGACCCTACGTCCTCCCTGTGGGGGCTCCTCACTGGCAGGCTGCAGTGACATAGGGCTTTAAGGCCCTACGTCCTCCCTGTGGGGGCTCCTCACTGGCAGGCTGCAGTGACATAGGGCTTTAAGACCCTACGTCCTCCCTGTGGGGGCTCCTCACTGGCAGGCTGCAGTGACATAGGGCTTTAAGACCCTACGTCCTCCCTGTGGGGGCTCCTCACTGGCAGGCTGCAGTGACATAGGGCTTTAAGACCCTACGTCCTCCCTGTGGGGGCTCCTCACTGGCAGGCTGCAGTGACATAGGGCTTTAAGACCCTACGTCCTCCCTGTGGGGGCTCCTCACTGGCAGGCTGCAGTGACATAGGGCTTTAAGACCCTACGTCCTCCCTGTGGGGGCTCCTCACTGGCAGGCTGCAGTGACATAGGGCTTTAAGACCCTACGTCCTCCCTGTGGGGGCTCCTCACTGGCAGGCTGCAGTGACATAGGGCTTTAAGACCCTACGTCCTCCCTGTGGGGGCTCCTCACTGGCAGGCTGCAGTGACATAGGGCTTTAAGACCCTACGTCCTCCCTGTGGGGGCTCCTCACTGGCAGGCTGCAGTGACATAGGGCTTTAAGACCCTACGTCCTCCCTGTGGGGGCTCCTCACTGGCAGGCTGCAGTGACATAGGGCTTTAAGACCCTACGTCCTCCCTGTGGGGGCTCCTCACTGGCAGGCTGCAGTGACATAGGGCTTTAAGACCCTACGTCCTCCCTGTGGGGGCTCCTCACTGGCAGGCTGCAGTGACATAGGGCTTTAAGACCCTACGTCCTCCCTGTGGGGGCTCCTCACTGGCAGGCTGCAGTGACATAGGGCTTTAAGACCCTACGTCCTCCCTGTGGGGGCTCCTCACTGGCAGGCTGCAGTGACATAGGGCTTTAAGACCCTACGTCCTCCCTGTGGGGGCTCCTCACTGGCAGGCTGCAGTGACATAGGGCTTTAAGACCCTACGTCCTCCCTGTGGGGGCTCCTCACTGGCAGGCTGCAGTGACATAGGGCTTTAAGACCCTACGTCCTCCCTGTGGGGGCTCCTCACTGGCAGGCTGCAGTGACATAGGGCTTTAAGACCCTACGTCCTCCCTGTGGGGGCTCCTCACTGGCAGGCTGCAGTGACATAGGGCTTTAAGACCCTACGTCCTCCCTGTGGGGGCTCCTCACTGACAGGCTGCAGTGACATAGGGCTTTAAGACCCTACGTCCTCCCTGTGGGGGCTCCTCACTGGCAGGCTGCAGTGACATAGGGCTTTAAGACCCTACGTCCTCCCTGTGGGGGCTCCTCACTGGCAGGCTGCAGTGACATAGGGCTTTAAGCAACTAGTCCACTATTCAACTAGTCGAGTGTCGACTAGTAAATCCACTAGTCGACCTTGTTGGTAGTAGTTGACTAGATAAGGAAAAAAAAAAAACGTTTTTGTAGGCCTCAAGATCAGCTAGATTATAGTTATAGTCACCAATGTACACAGTTCTCCATGGATCGCCACCTTGCCGTGGTGGAGAACCTTGCGTGTTCCAATGAACCTGAGAGCGATGCCGTCGGGAGCTTAGTTTAGCTCCTGGTAGGGTCACCCATGGCGGTAAGGTCGAGGGGGAGGTTCCAGACAAAGTGCGATCCAAAAGACCCCAACGGCGGAAGTGGCGGAGGATGACACAGTAAGTCACAACGGCACTGAAGGCGGATGAAGGCTGCAACAGAGGGTGGTCTCCAGTCGTCATGGACTCCATGCCATTGGATTCAGGCCCCTCTCTGCCAAGGACCGTGTGGTGGCTGCAGGCGCATCAGTCTCCCCACGTAAAAAGACGTCACGCGCAGGCGTCCTCCTGAAAGGAACCCATTCATTCTACATACTGGACATTAAGAAGACCTGTGGCGTCCAGGAAGAGGTAACGGGGGCAGGACAGTGAAGTCTGGCAGTTCCTAGCCACAACCTGGCACACAGGCGGTGGGTGTTTAGTTCAGTCGCTAAGCTCTTGGACTGAGGCAGATAGAGCTTTTCGGCAGTGACACCCACGACTGAGCAGCCCTATTCAGGGTCCACTCTGCTCACCCCAGTAGGGGAAGGGGTTAGAAAAGGTACCCTAAAAATAGCCTGCCTCACAAAATCCTGTCTGGAATACCGCATCCAGAGGGATCACCAACACGCGGTCAGAAACAAAAACTAAAAAAATTACGTATTGGAGAGTCCAATACTCCAATACGTAAAAAATTACGTATTGGAGCCTGGAATGTGCGGACCCTCACGGACAACCAAGCCAGTGATCGACCTGAAAGAAGAACTGCTATCGTCTCCAGAGAGCTAAGGAAGTTCCAGATTGACATTGCAGCACTCTCCGAGACCCGACTGGCTGATGAAGGGCAGCTGAAGGAGGAAAAGGGCGGATATACTTTCTTTTGGAAAGGAAAGCCTGCAAATGAGCCACGAATCCATGGTGTGGGTTTTGCTATTAAGAACTGCCTCATTAATCACCTCCATGAACTCCCTGTGGGCATCAACGAGCGCCTAATGACCATACGTCTGATGCTTGCCAGTAGTCAGATGGCCACCGTTATTAGTGCCTACGCACCAACGCTTGATGCACAGGATGAAGTAAAGGAGGCCTTCTATGCTGACCTGGACAAAATTCTATCTGAAGTTCCCAAGGAGGACAAGCTAATCCTTCTGGGAGATTTCAATGCCAGAGTGGGACGAAACCACCACCTATGGAGGGGCACGTTGGGGAGAGAAGGAGTTGGAAACACAAACTCCAATGGCATACTACTGCTAACCAAGTGGTCAGAGCACAACCTGGTCATCACCAACACACTTTTCCGTCAGAAAACCAAGTTCAAAACATCATGGATGCATCCTCGCTCCAAGCTATGGCATCTCATTGATTATGTCATTGTCCGCTCCAAAGACCACCGCGATGTCCTTAACACCAGAGCAATGACCAGTGCAGACGACTGCTGGACTGACCATCGTCTCATTCGCTCCATCATGTCTATTCGCTTAATGCGGAAAAGAAGGGTGCAGAAAGGACAGAGCCGGCCAAAGCTTAACATCGACTTGTTGGGTGACACCACCTACCAACAACAGCTGCAGGATGCTCTTAGCACAGCTTTGCCCAAACAGTACCCGGAGGATACTGAGACACACTGGGGCATACTGTCCACTGCCATCATGAACTCCTGCAAAAACATCCTTGGTCACAAAAAGCGGAGACATCAAGACTGGTATGATGAGAATGACACAGAGATTCAGAAACTCATTGACTTCAAGCGGCAAACTTTCATCACCTGGCAAAATAACATCCACTGCAAGGTGAAAAGAGAAGCCCATGCCAAAGCGAAGGCAGCCGTTCAAACGCAAGTTAGGAAACTGAAGAACCAGTGGTGGACAAAGAAGGCTCTGGAAATCCAGCAGCTTGCCGACTCTGGGGATACAAGAGGTTTCTTTGATGCCACAAGAGCAGTATATGGTCCCAGACACCGCTGTTTAACCCCCCTTCGCTCTAAAGATGGGCTCTTGCTTCTGAAGGACAATGAGGCAATAGCAAACAGGTGGAAAGAGCACTATAAGGACCTCTTAAACAGGGATACTATTCCTGAGATGGAGGCTCTTGAGCAACTCCCCCAAAAGCCCATTGTTGAAAGCATGGGAGAACCACCCAGCCTGGATGAGGTGATGGATGCGATTAAGAACATGAAAAACAACAAGGCTGCTGGGCCCGACGGCATCCCAGCAGAAGTCCTAAAGAAAGGAGGACCCGACCTTCTTACGCACATCCATGCCCTGCTTCATAAAATCTGGGAAGAAGAGGAAATCCCTGCACAGCTTAGGGATGCCTTAATTGTCTCCATATTTAAGAAGGGAGACAAGGCAGACTGCGGAAACTACCGTGGCATTTCTCTCCTGTCCACCATAGGGAAGGCTCTAGCTCGCGTGCTGGCCAACAGACTCACTCCCCTGTCAGAAAACATCCTTCCTGAGTCTCAGAGTGGATTTCGCCCAAACAGAGGCACTACTGACATGGTTTTCACTATTCGTCAACTGCAGGAAAAATGCCGGGAACAAAATCAAGCACTATACATGGCCTTCATAGACCTCACCAAAGCCTTTGACTCAGTGAACCGCCATGCCCTCTGGCTGGTTCTGGCAAAGATTGGCTGCCCAGAAAAGTATGTCCGGGTACTGAGACTGCTACATGACAATATGTCAGCCACAGTACTTAGCGGCAGTGGAGACGAAACTGAACCCTTCCGGGTCGACACAGGAGTCAAACAGGGATGTGTCATCGCTCCAACACTATTCTCCATCTTTATTGCTGCTATCCTCCATCTCACAAGCATGCATCTGCCCCAGGGAGTCGACATCATGTACAGGACTGACGGTCAACTCCTCAACATCAACCGTTTCAGGGCTAAAGGTCAAACCACCACCGTATCAATCATGGAGCTGCAGTATGCGGACGACAACGCCCTTGTAGCCCTTTCGGAAGAGGACCTACAGTCCATCTTATCCGCATTTGCGAAAGCATACAAACAGCTTGGTCTGGCCATTAACATAAAAAAGACCCAAATCCTCCACCAACCACCACCAAACAGCAGTACACCTGTCCTACCCCCCAACATCTCCATCGACAACGTCACACTGGAAAATGTGGACCACTTCCCATACCTCGGCAGCCTCCTATCCTCAAATGCTGTCATCGATGATGAAATACACCATCGCCTCAGTTGTGCCAGTGGCTCTTTCTCAAGGCTAAGGAAGAGAGTCTTTGAGAACCGCGACCTCCAACCAAAGACCAAAATCTTGGTATACAAAGCTGTGGTGCTCCCCACCCTTCTGTATGGGTCAGAGGCCTGGACCACATACAGCAGGCACATAAAGGCACTTGAGACGTACCATCAGAGGTGTCTCCGGAAAATCCTCAGGATTAGCTGGGAGGACCGACGCACTAACACCAGCGTCCTGGAGGAGGCAAACGTTCTCACCATCACTGCCACCATTGCCCAAAACCAGCTCAGATGGACTGGCCATGTTGTCCGCATGCCTGACTCTCGCCTCCCAAAACAAGTCCTGTACTCCCAGCTTGTTAAAGGGAAACGGGCCCCGGGAGGTCAAAAGAAGAGGTATAAGGACAATATTAAAACAATCCTAAAGAAGTGCCACATTGACCTCAAAGCTTGGGAAGACAAGGCAACAGACAGGACGACCTGGAGAAACCTTGTCCGTGAGGGTGCTGTAAAGTATGATAATGACCTCCGCCATGCTGCACAGGACAAGCGCAGACTCAGAAAGGAGAGAACATCCAGTAAACCGGTCCAACCCAAACCCACCACTACATTCCCCTGTCCACACTGCACCAGAATAATCGGGTCCAGAATCGGCCTCCATCGCCACCTGACGACCCACAAGGACCAAGAAGGAGGACAGTCATACTCGGATACGAGTGACCGCCGATGATGGTGTGTGTGTGTACCTCTGGGTGTGTGTGTTCTGTAGCAGCAGCAGTAGGAGTGGTGTGTGTGTCTGTGTGTCCCAGCATCAAGGAGATGGTCTCAGTGTGTGTGTGTGTGTGTGTGTGTGTGTGTGTGTGTGTACCTCTGGGTGTGTGTGTTCTGTAGCAGCAGCTGTAGGAGTGGTGTGTGTGACTGTGTGTGTGTGTGTGTGTGTGTGTGTGTGTGTGTGTGTGTGTGTGTGTGACTGTGTGTGTGTGTGTGTGTGTGTGTGTGTGTACCTCTGGGTGTGTGTGTTCTGTAGCAGCAGCAGTAGGAGTGGTGTGTGTGTCTGTGTGTCCCAGCATCATGGAGATGGTCTCAGTGTGTGTGTGTGTGTGTGTGTGTGTGTGTGTGTGTGTGTGTGTGTGTGTGTGTGTGTGTGTACCTCTGGGTGTGTGTGTTCTGTAGCAGCAGTAGTAGTAGCAGTAGTAGTGGTGTGTGTGTCTCCCAGCATCAAGGAGATGGTCTCAGTGTGTGTGTGTGTGTGTGTGTGTGTGTGTGTGTGTGTGTGTACCTCTGGGTGTGTGTGTTCTGTAGCAGCAGTAGTAGTAGCAGTAGTAGTGGTGTGTGTGTCTCCCAGCATCAAGGAGATGGTCTCAGCCAACGCTTCATTCACAAACTGTCTGATGAGGTCAGAGTTCACCGGCAGACCACAGTCGACCAATAGCTGAAAGCCTTCTCCTCCTGCACACTCCACTGAACACACACACACACACACACACACACACACACACACACACACACACACACACACACACACACACACACACACACACACACACACACACACACACACACACACACACACACACACACACACACACACACAGTAAGTAACTTAATTTCAGTGTTAGGCACAAAACTATGCATATCCTGCCGCCCCGCCTCCCCTCCTCACCTATGTCTGAGACGGCACTCCTCTCCTCTGCATCTGATTGGTCGGTGGATTCGTTCTGGGCGGGGTCAGAAGGAGGGGGGCGGTACATCTCTGAAATCATCCTGGCCATGAGCTGCTGTTCAACCCTGTGTGTGTGTGTGTGTGTGTGTGTGTGTGTGTGTGTGTGTGTGTGTGTGTGTGTGTGTGTGTGTGTGTGAGAGAGAGAGAGAGAGAGAGAGAGAGAGAGAGAGAGAGAGATTGAGAGACAGAGACAGACAGACAATTTGAGAAATGTTCTCTAATAGAAACTTTAATCAAATATACATTTTTCAAACTGATTTCAACATGTTGCACTTTTGTATAAAATAAGGGTCAAAACCATGATGTGCAACCCGTGGTGTACCGTACGGATCAGACCCAAACGTCTCTATAGAATAGAACCACAATAGAGTAGAATAGTAATCCTGAATGCTGATTTGAACAACAGACACATATTAACATTCAAATGATGAAAAAGAATATAATTTAGAAAGCATGTTATTTAGGCTCATTGTTTATCTGGCATCCTAATGTTCAATGTTTGTGATTTAGATAGCATATTGTTTAGACTTTAGACACATGGTTTGTTTACCCAGTGTCTTACAGCAGGGGTTCTCAACCCGTGGGTCGCGACCCCTCGGGGGGTCGCCAAATTATTTTAGGGGGTCCCCAAATTATTTTCAAAATTTTTTTTAAAATTTTGTTTTCACGATTTTTCAAAAATAGCAGACCTACAAGCTCGTAGCGCGCCACTCGGTGGCGCGCTATGAGCTTGTAGATCTGCTATTTTTCAATAGCTAAATTATAACAATGCTTAAAACACCAAAAGGGATTCCCGCCCAAAATGGTTTAAGGTTATTGTAGCAGTCAATTTATATTGGGGGTCGGGAGGGGGCGGGGCGGGGGTCCCGAGACATTGCCAAAGCATTTCCGGGGGTCCCCGGCCAAAAACGTTGAGAACCCCTGTCTTACAGTAGTATCTTGAGGCACTACACTGTCTCTCTGGATTCTATATGCAGGTGAAACAACCTTGCTATTGTAGGTCGCTCTTTAATAAGAGCGTCTGCTAAATTAAATGCATACGTTATGAATTGTATGTTGTGTGTGAACACTAGCTGAGTCAGGACTCGCCATTCAACCAGGTGGTTCTCCAGGGTCTCCCTGGGCTGAGCCGGATCCAGGGGAGAGGCCTGCTCCTGGGCAGGGTCAGGATCTCTGGCCTGGGGCGGGAACACTGGTCCATGGTACATCGTTACTGGAGGAGAGGCCTGTCCCTCCAACTCTATAACCTCATCCACTAACACACTGTCCTCCTCCTGAGAGGAGAGGAGAGGAGAGGAGAGGAGAGGAGAGGAGAGGAGAGGGGATGAGAGGAGAGGAGGGGAGAGGGGAGGAGAGGAGAGGGGAGGAGGGGAGGAGAGGGGATGAGAGGAGAGGAGAGGGGATGAGAGGAGAGGAGAGGGGAGGAGGGGAGAGGGGAGGAGAGGAGGAGAGGAGGGGAGGAGAGGGGATGAGAGGAGAGGGGAGGAGAGGAGAGGAGAGGGGATGAGAGGAGAGGAGAGGGGAGGAGGGGAGGAGAGGGGATGAGAGGAGAGGGGAGGAGAGGAGAGGAGAGGAGAGGGGATGAGAGGGGATGAGAGGAGAGGGGAGGAGAGGAGAGGGGAGGAGAGGAGGGGAGGAGAGGGGATGAGAGGAGAGGGGAGGAGAGGAGAGGAGAGGAGAGGGGATGAGAGGAGAGGAGAGGAGAGGGGATGAGAGGAGAGGAGAGGAGAGGAGAGGGGAGGAGGAGAGGGGAGGAGAGGAGAGGAGAGGAGAGGAGAGGAGAGGAGAGGAGAGGAGAGGAGAGGAGAGGAGAGGAGAGGAGAGGAGAGGGGAGGAGGAGAGGGGAGGAGAGGAGAGGAGAGGAGAGGAGAGGAGAGGAGAGGAGAGGAGAGGAGAGGAGAGGAGAGGAGAGGAGAGGAGAGGAGAGGGGATGAGAGGAGAGGAGAGGAGAGGGGAGGGGAGGAGAGGAGGGGAGGAGAGGAGAGGGGATGAGAGGAGAGGGGATGAAAAAAGTGAAAATAGTCCCATCTCTTGCCACCGAGTCGACACACAACCCACTTCCGCGATGCGAATCAACCACACAGAGCAGAGCGAGATGGAATGTACCACAACCCCTCGTTCACTTTGCATTGGACTCAGTTTCCCAGAAGCCCCCGCAAGCCAGTGATGCGTTGATTTCCGGCTACGTCATCATAAAGCGTCGTCCTCGTGACGATGTCCGCGACAAAGCCGGCACTTCTTAAAAGCTTAAAAAAACGGCGAATAAAAAATCTAAAACAAATAGCGTTTAGCGTGCTACGCAGAGAAAGACAATGGAAAAGAACACGTGTTTAGCGGGTTACGCAGACTGTTAAAGCAGTAGTGAAAATAGCAGATCTACAAGCTCACAACATGGCGCAAAGCAGCTGCTATTTTCACTTTCAGTTTCTTATTAAACTTTTATTTTTTATTATATATTTATTTTATTTTTTATTTATTTATTATTATTAGATTTTTTTATTTCATTTATTAACCCATTTAGGCCTGACGTCAAAATAAAAATAAAAATCTAAATCCTGACAGTTTTCTGAAATACCAGTTTCTATATCAGTGGTGCTTAATATTTCATATCAAATATTATATGTATTTGGCCACGGACCCCCATCGGAAAATATGTTGTTCCAGGGACGCCCCTCAAAGAGTTAAAAAGTTCAAAGATTTGCGCCACATTTCTACAGATCTACAAGCTCGTAACGCAGCACTCGGTGCAGCGCTATGAGCTTGTAGATCTGCTATTTTTCAATAGCTAAAGTATAACATAATGCACGAGACACCAGAATGGGTTTTAACGTAGGAAACAACTAAAAGGCAGCATTAGGAGGTGGTGTTACCGTTACCTGGACAACATCAACCACAGCCATGAACTGTGAGCCGGGGAACGAGTTCTCCTCCTGACTGTTCCTCTCATCCTCTGAACGGAACGTGTTCTCCTCCTGGCCGTTCCTCTCATCCTCTGCCTGCAGGGATTACAAACATGATTGGTGGAAAACAAACCAAAAACATTTAGTCATTGTTGGGTATACACAAACCTTGTGCGTCCAAAAAGAAAGAACCAAATGTGTGATGCATTGTATGACGACGAAGGAGGGCATACAACATGAATACCGGCCCATGAAAAGTATAAATGTGGAGATGCAGTACAAGGTTCTTGCCCAACAGCAACGATATACAGACTAGACACCAAACATTTCATATATATAATATATATATATATATATATACAATTTACAATTTAGGCATTTAGCAGATGCTCTTAATCCAGAGCGATTTACATTAAGCAATAACAAAAAAGCATGGCAATATATCACATACAAAAAAAATGAAACATGCGCAAGCTAAGAACGTAACAGTGAGGTATCTAAATAATGAAACTATACATATAAACTATACATACTATACTATACTATACATAAATACTATAAAGTGCTATGACTACATAAAATGCAATTCTAGTGCTGTCTACGTAACATGCTTTAAGTCTGTATAAAATGCTATCTAAGGGGCTAGGGCAAGTGCTACGGGCTATATTCTTTTACTGCTCATTTCTTTTCTCATGTGCCTTCATTTTAGCTTTAGTGCTTACGTATGTCTCCTTCCTTCCATCTTGTTTCAAGTAGTTCATGCATGGCTGCTAGTATCATTCTGGTTATACCTGGGCCTCGGGCTGAGCTGCTTCCACGTCTCCAGAGCAGACCTCCATGAGCACCACGTTGCTTTGACACGGTGAGAGAGGAGGAGGAGGATGAGGAGGCTCACAGGAGGAGGAGGAGGAGGAGGAGGAGGAGGAGGAGGAGGGGACAACCACTGGACCAGGAGGGGAGAGGAGAACTCTGGAAGGCCGGGGAGGAGTGGAGAAGAGAACCCTGGCAGGCCGGGGAGGAGAACGGTCTATCCTGGGCTGGCCTACAGATAGAGAGACACATATATAACAGTGGTTCTCAACGTGTGGGTACTGGGGACCCCCGGGTGACCGTAAAGTGACAATTTAAAGACTTTTAAGACCTTTTTAATAGCAAGAAAAAGGGAAGGAAAGAAATGGAGACCAGTGCATTGATGTTGATTTGTTGATTACTGCACCACTGTAAGTAATCAACAAACTATACAGACTGCATTTCGTTTTTTTGTGGCTTTCGCATTTATTTTATTTATATTTTCTAAGAGGGATAGAGATAGTAGGCTGACAGGAAATGGGGAGAGAGATGGGGGAGGGGTGACCTGCAGTAAAGGCCGTCGGGATCGGGAGTCGAACCCGCGGCACACTGACGCCAGACTGGATTACCCTGCAGCCAAGGTGCCCGGACGGCTACGCCAGCCGCCCGGGCCTACAGACTGCATTTCCCACAAGGCAATGCGGTAGCTGCCATAACATACCTGGTGTGCAGTGACCAAACAAACCTCTGGCGTAACTTCGTAAGGTCAATTAATCTTCTTTTAAACACACGTGGAATGTAGTTATTTGTTGAAACTGATGTCCAGTTTCATTTTAACTGCTACACACCACAAGTGGTGAGATGTAGGTGTAGTACCTCTCCTTTGTCACAAGATGGGGCACTTTCCCAACATTCCACTTGGTCTGATTAGTTTGTCTGAAAATTAAATGTGCTATTGTGTATATATATATATATATATACTCAAAAGTATGTTGAGGAATGGCATACAGAGTAGTATGTAGCACGTGGGTTTAGACACAGCATATCAGGTCCTCAGTGACAAAGGCCGTCTCACTATCACTGCTACCAAGCTGAGAGAACTAAAGGGATTGAGCTTTTGCATTTGTAGCACCTCCTACGCTGTGGAATGACTTTTGAGTTTTCTGAAAAACCTTATGGTTCTGTCAGTGGTGCTCAAACATTATCATGTCAAGGAGCCCAAAAATTATATGTAATTGGCCACCGACCCCCATCTGAAAATATGGTGTTCCAGGGACCCACCCCAGAAGCAAAGATATGAGTTAAAAACGTTCGCTGTGAATATATATTAAAAGATTTGCGCCAAATTTCACAATTTTTCAAAAATAGCAGATCTACAAGCTCGTCGTGCGGCACTCGGTGCCGCGCTATGAGCTTGTAGATCTGCTATTTTTCAATAGCTAAAGTATAAGAAATGCTGAGTCAGTTGATAATTTTAAGAAGCTGCTAAAAACCCATCTGTACCGTAAACATTTTGATTTGCTATAGTGATTATTTCTATGTTCTGTTGATTTCCATGTACTGCTGTTCTGTTTTTATCTATTTGTTTGTATGTACTGCTTTCGCTGCTCCGTTTCTGATTTTATTGCTGGTTTATTTCTGAACGTGTTTTATTCTATTATTTTATTGTACAGGTGCTTTATGGAAAAAAATTACCTTACCTTTATACCATCAGCTCATCATACTGAGAGACAAGCCGAGAAGTAACACAACAAGTCTATCCCCCGTTTCAATGCGATGGATAGACCAGGGGGTCCTTTCCTTGACTTTTTCATGTCAGGGACCCCCAAAATGACACTGATTACTACCCTGCGGACCCCCATTTGAGAATATATGCCAAGAACCCCCATGAGAGAAGATGTTTACGGCTCTGGCAGTGATTTTCAAACCATTTTCATTTCAAGGGCCCCCCAGTTTGATCTGAATTAGGCTACGGTCCCTTATTTAATGGCATTTCTATCTCTGGGACACCAATATAAATTGTAAAATCAAAGTTAATTTAACTCTGAGAGTGTACACTCTCTGAGTTACAGGCCCATAAGGGTCCATTTGGTTCCTAATTATCATTTAGCTGATTTTACATTTCATCATGAGCATCGAGCAATTAGCCCTTCACTAAGTCCCTCCCCAACCCATCCTTGTCCAATAGGCACGTTAGCAGCGAAGAAAGCTTGACCTGCATAGCAACCGTTGCTAAACTATTTGGATTGGCATTGGA
>NC_136799.1:6156581-6181581 GCF_951216825.1 Electrona antarctica | reverse complement strand
GACCTGTGTGTCTCTCAGACTGACCTCAGTGACCTGTGTGTCTCTCAGACTGACCTCAGTGACCTGTGTGTCTCTCAGAGTGACCTCAGTGACCTGTGTGTCTCTCAGACTGACCTCAGTGACCTGTGTGTCTCTCAGACTGACCTCAGTGACCTGTGTGTCTCTCAGAACACTGACCTCAGTGACCTGTGTGTCTCTCAGAACACTGACCTCAGTGACCTGTGTGTCTCTCAGAACACTGACCTCAGTGACCTGTGACCTCAGAGTGCTGATCCAGGCGTTTACAGTCTTTTTAATACGAATTTCTTCACTTGAATCTCTACAAGAAAAAAAAGAAAGAAACGTTTTACTACCGAGACACAATTACAATACAAAAATAAATGTATTAAAATGAACTAATACAAGAGCGTAGAGCTGTGCGTTCAGAAGGTGTGCGTGCAGCGTGTGTGTGTGTGCGCATACCAGTACCTGTTGTGTGACAGAGCGTTGAGCTGTGTGTGTGTGTGTGTGTATGGCTGCGTGCACCTGTTGTGTGCCAGAGCGTAGAGCTGTGTGTGTGTGTGTGTGCGTGCACCTGTTGTGTGACAGAACGTTGAGCTGTGTGTGTGTGTGTATGTGTGCGTGCACCTGTTGTGTGCCAGAGCGTAGAGCTGTGTGTGTGTGTGTGCGTGCACCTGTTGTGTGCCAGAGCGTAGAGCTGTGTGTGTGTGTGTGTGTGTGCACCTGTTGTGTGCCAGAGCGTAGAGCTGTGCGTTCAGCAGCTGTGTGTGCAGCGTGTGTCGGGTCATGACCTCCAGGTTGTCCTCAACGACCTTGCGTCTCCTGCGGACCTGCCGCAGAACCTGCCCCGCCTCCTCCAGCACAGAGCGCGGGACTCCGCCCCCCTGCTCCTCAGACCGCGGTACTCCGCCCCCCTGCTCCTCTGCACGCTACAAAACAAGCACACACAATTCACCTTTAGCAAAGCCTCGCCCTCTCCCACTTAGACACTCCCACTTGGACTCTTTCCAGCCAGGCTCATTCATTCCAATGTAAATATCATGGATTTTACACATTAAATACTGGTTCATTTTTTGAACCAGACCTTCAAAATCTCTTCCAAATCCGTCAACAAGGCCTGCCATATGCACTGGAAAAATATGTGCGTGGCATTTCTTTTTTTAAAACAGTGTTTTATCATATAGGAAAACTATTGGTGGAGAGGTTTGTCTAACCCATGTTATGCTTAGCTGTGATTGGACCATAGCAGTTTGGGGAGGGGCTTAGCTATAGGTCGATTGCGACTGCAGGTCACATTTACGATGAAATGACATTTTTGTCAGTCAGTCAGTCTGTGTATCACTCAAAATCCCAATACATGGGAAAGCCCAGGTCGAGTCCTGACATCACGTGACATCATCAGGGATGGTGATGTCATAAGTAAATGCGACCTGCTGTCACAATTAAGCTCATATATGGAGATCCCTGATGTCATCAATATTGGCCAGCAACTCTACATCTGACCTCAAACCCTTAGATCTCCATATATGGAGCTGACCTGTTCTGACATTCCATATGTTGAACTGACCTCATCAAACCCTGTGCACTGGCCAGTACAGAATTCATTCCATATGTTGATCACGCATCAGGCGGATGCGTGCACACGACCTCGGCCCTTTAGGGTCTCGGTTCCTGTCGGTCTCTGTATCGAGTCCGACTGGGACTCGACCCCCCTCCGACACCAGACTCCCACCAGTCCCCGTCCCCCGTTAGACTTGGTCTTGACTTTGACTCGTTTGGTCGCTAGGTGGACTCGACTACAACCCTAGTTTGAACCGATCAGCCATTTGCTGTGCTCCATTTTCATTTATTTACCTTTCTTTCTATCCGTGATGTGTTTTTGATGTGATATTATGCTTTGTTATTTCTGATGTTCTTGATGTTCTTTATGATTGTTGATTTTAATCCTGTCTGTAAAGCACTTAACACATGTAAGCACATGTAACTTTATGTTTGGAAAGGTGCTATATAAATAAAATTAATTAATTCATTCATTCATCGTTCCAGGCCCCATTCATTCTTCCCCATAGAGAATAGAGATTTCCGAAAATATTGATATCAATTAATTTAAGCCTAGAATCAAGCCATCCAAGATCCTTTCAAAAAATATGTTTTAATAATCACAGAATCAATTGTTTTATGGTCATGATTTACCCGGATCCTGGATGGCTTGATTATAGGCATAAAATACCTCGACTAAATACTAGGGATGTCCCGATACACTTTTTTCGTTCCCGATCCTATATCTAGTTATATATCTTGTGCTGTGTAACTGTGTTAATAGCAGACTCCTCACTCATATGTGCACTTGGGCAACTCGAAAGCAAACTCCACATGTCCCAACACCTTACCCTTACCCTTGTGTCGGATCGGTGGCTAGACTGGCATATTCGCCGATACCGATATGACTCGATATGACAAATAAGGCCTGATAGATACCGATACTTTTCCGATACCGATACAGTATCGGGACATCTCTACTAAATACAGCTAAACTAGCTAAAATAGCATAACTTTAACTCAGACTCAGTCTAACTACAGGAGAGGAAGAGGAGAAGGGAGGAGCTGGTTACCGTGGATAAGCAGGGAGGTGCAGGATCAGGAGGAGGCGTGGTCTGAGTGGAGGAGGTGACCTCCCTGCTTCTATTACTACCGAGACCAGGGCAGACCATGGACGAGCTGGGGAGAGAGACACCATCCTGTAGAGAGAGAGAGAGAGAACCTAGTTGTTGTGTGAGCTTGTAGATCAGATATTTTCACTATTTTTGAGGGGTGCTAGCCCCTCCTATATACAGCTCTTGTCCCCACAAAATGTCCGCAACACAAACATTAAATTCCATTGACAATGGAGGGAAAATTTACGTCATCTTGTCCCCACAGCACGTCTCATATTTGCCATAGACAATGAAAGGATAAATTAGGTCAAATGACCGCCAAATATGACGTACATTTGTGGCAACAGGCATTCCGATTGGCCAGTGTGAGATGATGTATGATGATGTATAATGATAAGAGCGCCCCTCACTTCACACGGGTGTGATTTTTTTTAAATGTTTTGCTAAGAATTTGGACAATATCAACTATGATATGCCCAAATTAGGGATGCTAGGTTGAAACTGTAGATGTGTGATTTCTTTTTTTAGCATGGCTAGTTAGTTAGCCTAGCGAAATTCTACGGAAGAGCGGGCCGTGGAATTAACGGTAAAGTATTGTATGGTATATTATTAATGTATGGTAGTACTGTATCGTATCTCACCGCCAGGAGGCTCTTCACCTCTGACCTCAGCCGACTCATCTCCCTCAGCACGTGATTGGCTTGGCTTACTGCAGCTTCACTTTGATTGGCTGGAGCATTTGACTGACTTCCCATACGGGTGTGGGTTTCCGTGGCAGTGGCCTGTGGGTGGTGCTGTTGAGTTCCTCTGCACGACAGACAGACAGACAGACAGACAGACAGACAGACAGACAGACAGACAGACAGACAGACAGACAGACAGACAGACAGACAGACAGACAGACAGACAGACAGACAGACAGACAGACAGAAGGAGACTTTTAACCATTTCATATATCCTCGGTTGATCAGAGACCTCAGACTAGGGCTGCCCAGAAGGGTGATCTACCAGTAGATCACATGACATTCCCCTAAAAATATAACATTTAAATATAAAAAAAAACATATTTTTGGAGATCTGCCACTTGAATTAAGTTGACTTGATTGACTGACATGAAAAAATGGCAGCTCAAACCCACAAAGCAATACTTTGTTTTCAAGTATTGTAACACAAACATCAGTAACATTACAAAGTTATATATAAGAAAAGAAAACCCTTCCAATTCCATTTCCTCCCCTCTATTTCCCATTCCATGTGCGTTTGTCTTATATGTAATGCCAGCTCCGCTACTCCAAAGCCCCCTCAGGTACATTTTTCATCATCATCATTTTTCGACCATTTTTCACAATGACAATGCCAGACTTCCAGGTCCTTCAGTGCCATCACTAGTTCCTGCTTACTGATGCATGTGTCTCTAGCGATGACATCAGGGAAAGACAGTTGTCTTCCTCTGGTCTGCTTTGAGGCAGGACTCCAGAGAAGGGTCTTCCCTTCTTCCCCTCATTGTCAGCTCTGTAGCAGTGGCCGACAAACTGTGTTCTTCTGGATCGGACTAGTGAAGAAACACGGGGAAGGTTGCCGTATATTAGATTAGTCGATGGGTGGCTCTTCCAAGAAAGATTTTGCGCTCTCATTAGAAGGCGGGTGTAAGTACCATCCAGCCGTTTCTCCAATTTCTTTGAAAGTGTCCATGTAGAATCGGCTCATGTAGAGTCGTCCTATTTTTAAACTATTTTCAGCAATGGGATACTATATTTTTTTGGTGGGTAGATCTTGTTGAGCTGGTCATTTCGAAAGTAGCTCTCAAGTCTCAAATAAGTGAGAGATGGAAGCCGTTTGGGTCACATTTGTTTCACAATGTACTTCCATCTCTGTAGCCCAATCACTGAAGAAGGCCGTCCCTTTTTTCAAAGCTACTTGGCGGGTGATTGTCTATCACTGCCTGAGCGTGCTAACTCCAACCAAACATTGTCACTCTTCGCCCAGCACTTCGCCAATAGAAGTCTATGTAGGAGAGCCACTATTGGAATGAAGCCCCATGAAGTGAACGGAGTTGTCAGAACTCTGTCTTACTCTATGGCTCTGGGTCTACTCTTCTACTGTCTAATAATGTATACGGTAGTCTATTGTCTGTGAATGGATGTTGTAGTCTATATATATATATATATATATATATATACATTTCTAGTATAGGATAGAAAACAAGCAGTACTTGGAAACATAATGAAGGATAATATAGAGGTATTTCGAGTATTTTTGATGCAGTCCCACCAAATGACCAGTAGGGGTCATGATGGCAACGTGTTTAAGTGTTTCAACATTGTTCCCATTCTACCTGACCAGTGTGTGTGTGTGTGTGTGTGTGTGTGTGTGTGTGTGTGTGTGTGTGTGTGTGTGTGTGTGTGTGTGTGTAATTTAAAGGCAGTATTTGACTGCCTTTAAATTACCTTTGACAGGTCATACTGTAAACCCACTGTCTCCCTCTCAGCTGTCCTACTGTCTGTCTCTCCTACACTGTCTGTCTCTCAGCTGTCCTACTGTCTGTCTGTCTCTCCTACACTGTCTCCCTCTCAGCTGTCCTACTGTCTGTCTGTCTGTCTCTCCTACACTGTCTCCCTCTCAGCTGTCCTACTGTCTGTCTGTCTCTCCTACACTGTCTCCCTCTCAGCTGTCCTACTGTCTGTCTGTCTGTCTCTCCTACACTGTCTCCCTCTCAGCTGTCCTACTGTCTGTCTGTCTGTCTGTCTCTCCTACACTGTCTCCCTCTCAGCTGTCCTACTGTCTGTCTGTCTGTCTGTCTGTCTGTCTGTCTCTCCTACACTGTCTCCCTCTCAGCTGTCCTACTGTCTGTCTGTCCTACACTGTCTCCCTCTCAGCTGTCCTGTCATTCTCTGCTACACTGTCTCCCTCTCAGCTGTCCTACTGTCTGTCTGTCTGTCTCTCCTACACTGTCTCCCTCTCAGCTGTCCTACTGTCTGTCTGTCTCTCCTACACTGTCTCCCACTCAGCTGTCCTACTGTCTGTCTCTCCTACACTGTCTCCCTCTCAGTTGTCCTACTGTCTGTCTCTCCTACACTGTCTCCCTCTCAACTGTCCTACTGTCTGTCTGTCTGTCTCTCCTACACTGTCTCCCTCTCATCTGTCCTACTGTCTGTCTCCCTCTCAGCTGTCCTACTGTCTGTCTCTCCTACACTGTCTCCCTCTCAGCTGTCCTACTGTCTGTCTCTCCTACACTGTCTCCCTCTCAGCTGTCCTACTGTCTGTCTCTCCTACACTGTCTCCCTCTAAGCTGTCCTACTGTCTGTCAATCCTACACTGTCTCCCTCTCAGCTGTCCTACTGTCTGTCTGTCTGTCTCTCCTACACTGTCTCCCTCTCAGCTGTCCTACTGTCTGTCTGTCTCTCCTACACTGTCTCCCTCTCAGCTGTCCTACTGTCTGTCTCTCCTACACCGTCTCCCTCTCAGCTGTCCTACTGTCTGTCTCTCCTACACTGTCTGTCTCTCAGCTGTCCTACTGTCTGTCTCTCCTACACTGTCTCCCTCTCAGCTGTCCTACTGTCTGTCTCTCCTACACTGTCTGTCTCTCAGCTGTCCTACTGTCTGTCTCTCCTACACTGTCTCCCTCTCAGCTGTCCTACTGTCTGTCTCTCCTACACTGTCTCCCTCTCAGCTGTCCGACTGTCTGTCTCTCCTACACTGTCTCTCTCTCAGCCTTCATAACATCTCTCTCCCCTACGCGCTATTTTCACGCTATTTGAACCCCCCCACACATTCCTCTGTTTCCATGGTAACCACTGCCAGCATCTCCGTGCTGACAGCTGGGTTAGCCGTTCATGACGTGCGTACACACACACACACACACACACACACACACACACACACACACACACACACACACACACACACACACACACACACACACACACACACACACACACACACACACACACAAGTGTAAAAAAAAGGGGGAAAAAAGATGCATTAAGACTCAAGGAATGGATATCGGGAACGATGCTCTAATCTCTAATTTTCTGATAGGAGGTCCATCCCTACCTCCCACTACATTGTTGTGTACAGTACATGCATGATGTGACAACCCGAGTGGAATAGCAAGAGAGTGGCGACACGCTTTGATCTCGCCGCTAAGCGGGTGCCTATGGGCTATAGTTCCAAACATTGGAACTATCCCATTGAGATAGAATGAGCACTTCCGCATTCCATTGTTACAATGGGAGTCAACGCTAGTGTCGCCACTCTGTCTCTGTTACTATATTACTCTGGTGACAACACAACACTGGTGTGTTTTTGGGGTATCTGGTATCCACCATTATTTGGTTAGAGCAGTGGTTTTCAGCCAGTGGTGTGGCTTTGAGGCGGTTCCAGGTGGTCCCTGCAGCTTTGAGGCGGTTCCAGGTGGTCCCCATGCAGCTAAATGATGGAGAGTTGGTAGCCAAATGGACCCTTATATAGATCTTTAACTCTTGAAGAGCGTGAAATGAAACCAAATGGACCCGTACAGGACCCATTTGGTTTCATTTCATTTAATCTGCATTACTTAATTTACAAGAAGTCTACACGATTCAACGTTTGCCTGTTGTCTCTCCTAATGGTACCAACAGCAATACAGCATGGAATTGTGGACAAAATCTTATCCAACGACAAGAAAATATTCTACGTTTTGGGTCTGAGAGGCTAAACGTCATCAAATGGTGGTTCCGTGGCTCAAATACCGAATAAATAATGGACCTTGACATGAAAAGGGCTTAGAGTTAGAAGAACACACTGATTTCTGGGATTCACCACCCATGTTTTCTTATCGTCTTTCTGCCTCTCTTTCTGTTTCTCCATTTCTTTCTTTGTCTGTCTGTCTGTCTGTCTGTCTGCCTGCCTGCCTGCCTACCCTCACATTCGGAGGTCATTGCCGTTTCACAGGAAATGTGAGAAAGACAGGCGGAGGGGGAATAAGGGAGGGGGAGAGGGGGGGGGGGGGGAGAGGGGGGGGTGGATCTCTGCAGCAAAGTGAAATCTGTGGAACAAAGGAGAGGAGAGGAGGAGAGGAGAGATGAATGGAGGGGAGAGGAGAGGAGAGGAGAGGAGAGGAGAGGAGAGGAGAGGAGAGGAGAGGAGGGGAGAGGAGAGGAGAGGAGAGGAGAGGAGAGAGGAGAGGAAGAGGAGAGAGGAATGGAGGGGAGAGGAGAGGAGAGGAGAGGAGAGGAGAGGGGAATGGAGGGGAGAGGAGAGGAGAGGAATGGAGGGGAGAGGAGGAGAGGAGAGGAGAGAGAGGAATGGAGGGGAGAGGAGAGGAGAGGAGGGTATAGGAGGGAGAGGAGAGGACAGGAGAGGAGAGGAGAATGGAGGGGAGAGGAGAGGAATGGAGGGGAGAGGAGAGGAATGGAGGGGAGAGGAGAGGAGGGTATAGGAGGGTATAGGAGGGAGAGGAGAGGACAGGAAAAAGGAATGGAGGGGAGGGGAGGGTAGAGGAGAGGAGACACGCCTGTGTCTCCAGCGTGTTCATTGGTCAGTCTGACACAAGGAAAGAATGGGGGGGGTCGTTCACATTCCAGATTCCACGCTGGAGATGCTGACATCATCGTCTATAAATGGCCAACAGGCGAAGGAATAGAATCTGGGAGAATAACCCTTTGCTGCACACACACACGTGCACGCATGCATGCACACACACACACACACACACACGTATGAAATAAACATTATATGGTTGTAATACGATGCACCTGCGGTTTCCATAGCAATGTGCAATCCTACAACCTGTCTGTCTGCCTACCTGCCTGTCTGTCTGTCTGCAACATTCCTGAATAAATCATGTTTTGGGTTGGAGGAGGGGGTAACCATGGCAACACTGCACAGCACAGTAACCCCTGGATAGTGTGTGTGTGTGTGTGTGTGTGTGTGTGTGTGTGTGTGTGTGTGTGTGTGTGTGTGTGTGTGTGTGTGTGTGTGTGTGTGTGTGTGTGAGAGACAGCGGTAGGGAGACCGACAGAGACAGTCTGCTAAATTGTAATGTGACACAGCTCTGTCTGTCTTTATTCCTTTGAATTAAATTCAATTGGAAGACAGAGAGAGAGTCACAGATACAGGAGAGAGAGAGAGAGAGAGAGAGAGAGAGAGAGAGAGAGAGAGAGAGAGAGAGCGAGAGAGTCACAGATACAGGAGAGAGAGAGAGAGAGAGAGAGAGAGAGAGAGAGAGAGAGAGAGAGAGAGAGAGAGAGATCTAGAGATGGAGAGAGAGAGAGAGAGAGAGAGAGAGAGAGAGAGAGAGAGAGAGAGAGAGACAGAGAGAGAGAGAGAGAGAGAGAGAGAGAGAGAGAGAGAGAGAGAGAGAGAGAGAGAGAGAGAGAGAGAGAGAGAGAGAGTCTGTCTGAAGGGAAGTGATGCCACTCCCTATGACACTGCAGTACTACTACACACACGTAACATGCGCTCACGCACGTGCACACACTCTCTCACACAAACACATTGATACAGTGTGTGTGTGTTGAATTTAACATGCACGCTGCAAAGCAACTGCCTGTAAAGACAAGGGCACCTTAACTATCACTACTACTCACTGTGTGTGTGTGTGTGTGTGTGTGTGTGTGTGTGTTATGTTAGCATGGCAATGAACACAGACAGAGAGACAGACAGACAGAGAGAAAGACAGACAGACAGACAGACAGAGACAGACAGACAGACAGACAGACAGACAGACAGACAGACAGACAGACAGACAGACAGACAGACAGAGACAGACAGACAGACAGAGACAGACAGACAGACAGACAGACAGACAGACAGACAGACAGAGACAGCGGGAGAGAGAGAGAGAGAGCTCCTCGTCACAAAGACAGAACTCTACTGCAATGCACCAAGATCTATTAACATACTAGACTACTACTACTACAGATCTTAGTATTAACTACACTACTACTACTATATATATATCTTACTATTAACATACTACTACTACGGACAGACGACTACTATTACACACCATTAGGTGTTGCTGCGCACACACACAGGCAAGGACTGATTGACGGACACAACAGATCAGCGTTTGAATTCAGACTGAATTCTTGGAATTCATCGTTTTCCGATGTTTGAGCACATGAACAGAACTCGACACATGTCCGTGTGTACACGGTGCAACTGCTGAAAGAAAATAACTAAATATTAGATGTTTTATTATGATTATAAAAATCGTGTGAAGCGAGGGGCATCATGACGTAAAATAGACACTATGCCTATTTGCTCAGACACTATGGCGTTAAAATTCCCCATTCATTGTCAATGGGAATTTAATGTTTGTGTAGGACGAAAAGCTACACTAATAGCTGAAAATAGGAGGGGCTAGAGGCCCACAAAAAGCAGGACAACTTGGTAGTGAAGGTTGAAAACAGGGACGTGTTAATGATTTAGAGATACCAGAGCGGTGCCCGTCGGGTACCGGCCTACTGGGGAACAATGCAAGTTAGGAACGATACAAATAGAGAATGCATGTCCCAACCCCAATATGCAATAAATACTCCCTTGTAACCATCTGTCAGTGTCCCTTTTGTGCCCAGTCCTTGTTCGGTGGTAAACGTCTGTGGAGAGTGCAAACTGACTGACTAATCAAATTACAGGTTTGTGGAATTTGTCACATCAACCTTAGGCTGGTGTTGGCATGGCAATCAATTGCCATGGCAGGGGTTCTGAACAACCCCATATCCGACTCAACTCCCTCGGGTCGCCCGCGACGTGCGTGACGAAGTTGAAGTCGGTCGGTGAAGCGGTTCTCGAGATACGTGAACTACAGGCATACGCACGTAGTTACGTACAAAGATTGTGTGCATGCATTGTACAATTTGTGGAGACTCGGGACACACAGCTTGAAGCCGGGACAGTCCCTGCTATCGGACGCCACAGGGCCCGAACGTTAGAACGTTACTTCTGACATCGCCCCAAATCATACATTCTACATTGTAATAGTATACATTGTATTAGTATAGACAGCCATGGTCAGGATTAAAGCCAAAATAAAATAAAGAAATGTTGAAAACATTTGTTCGATTAATCAAAAATCGGACAGAGAGTGGTAAAGTGACTTCCACACCAACACCAAAATGGTGCATTTATATAGTGCCTTCATCCAAGGCGCTTTACAGAGATTGTGCAGTAAATTCACCCATTCACACACACACATTCACACACCGATGCCAAAGGAAACCATGCAAGGCACCAACCTGCACATCGGGAAAAATCTGGGGTTCAGAGTCTTGCTCAAGGACACTTCGACACTAACTCTGGGGGAGTCCGCGATTGAACTGGGAACCTTGCGAATCCCGTCCGGCCACTCTACCCCTGAGCCACTCCCGCCCAGTGAACCACTGCCGCCCACTGCCACCAACAGTCTGGTGGTTCGAATCCACCGTGTCCGGCTTATAGTACCACAACTGGTCAGTGTAGGCGGCACCTGTCAGCAGGGAGTGTTGGGCGGGAGGAGTATAGCCTAGTAGGGGTAGGTTGGCATCCTTCCGGTGGGGGCTCCTCACAGGGCAGGTGAGCCAACAGCAGCGACAACACAACACACAATCAATTGGCATTAACGACTAAATTGGGGAAAGGATTTATTTTGTTAAAAAGTGCTCTAATCTCAGTACAGTTGTCCCGGTGGTATCCAATCTATCGATGGTAAAAAGCAGACTGACCAAACGTCTCAGTGCGCCAGAAACCTGTGCATGTGTGTCCCACTGCAGTGTGTGTGTGTGTGTGTGTGTGTGTGTGCGTATGAGCATGCCTGCTGCAGACAGTGCAGTGTACGCAGCCAGTGTGTGTGTGTGTGTGTGTGTGCGTATGAGCATGCCTGCTGCAGACAGTGCAGTGTGTGTGTGTGTGTGTGTGCGTATGAGCATGCCTGCTGCAGACAGTGCAGTGTGTGTGTGTGTGTGTATGAGCATGCCTGCTGCAGACAGTGCAGTGTACGCAGCCAGTGTGTGTGTGTGTGTGTGTGTGTGTGTGTGTGTGTGTGTGTGTGTGTGTGTGTGTGTGCATGCCTGCTGCAGACAGTGTGACATGTTGAGAACAAGTTGCATGCGCAAAATGCAGTGAAATGTGTGTGAGATGTCTGCATGGTTAACCTGGAGAGTGAGGGATCGCACGCACGCACAGACAGCAAAATAAAGTCAAATGTGCAGCTCGTTTCATACCAATGGATTTTTTTTATTACAACGGACTCCAAGGCACGTTACATATCAATTAATTTCTGTCACTACAGAACCGTAAAAAAACCAAAAAGGGCCAAACAGCAGTTCCACGTGACGTCACAGTGTCCAACGACCATTATGCTCCGTTTCACCACTTCAACCCTCGGTGTCCAACGACCATTATGCTCCGTTTCACCACCGTTTCACCACTTCAACCCTCAGTGTCCAACGACCATTATGCTCCGTTTCACCACCGTTTCACCACTTCAACCCTCAGTGTCCAACGACCATTATGCTCCGTTTCACCACCGTTTCACCACTTCAACCCTCAGTGTCCAACGACCATTATGCTCCGTTTCACCACCGTTTCACCACTTCAACCCTCAGTGTCCAACGACCATTAGCTCCGTTTCACCATCGTTTCACCACTTCAACCCTCAGTGTCCAACGACCATTAGCTCCGTTTCACCACTTCAGTGTCCAACGACCATTATGCTCCGTTTCACCACTTCAGTGTCCAACGACCATTATGCTCCGTTTCACCACTTCAGTGTCCAACGACCATTATGCTCCGTTTCACCACCGTTTCACCACTTCAACCCTCAGTGTCCAACGACCATTATGCTCCGTTTCACCACTTCAGTGTCCAACGACCATTATGCTCCGTTTCACCACCGTTTCACCACTTCAACCCTCAGTGTCCAACGACCATTATGCTCCGTTTCACCACTTCAACCCTCGGTGTCCAACGACCATTATGCTCCGTTTCACCACTTCAACCCTCAGTGTCCAACGACCATTATGCTCCGTTTCACCACTTCAACCCTCGGTGTCCAACGACCATTATGCTCCGTTTCACCACTTCAACCCTCAGTGTCCAACGTCCATTATGCTCCGTTTCACCACTTCAACCCTCAGTGTCCAACGACCATTATGCTCCGTTTCACCACCGTTTCACCACTTCAACCCTCAGTGTCCAACGACCATTATGCTCCGTTTCACCACCGTTTCACCACTTCAACCCTCAGTGTCCAACGACCATTATGCTCCGTTTCACCACCGTTTCACCACTTCAACCCTCAGTGTCCAACGACCATTATGCTCCGTTTCACCACCGTTTCACCACTTCAACCCTCGGTGTCCAACGACCATTATGCTCCGTTTCACCACCGTTTCACCACTTCAACCCTCAGTGTCCAACGACCATTATGCTCCGTTTCAACCCTCGCGTCCCAATATCCTGGAGTCAACATACTACAAAAATAGCCGACCTATACGCGTCGCTCACAATGTGTTGCACTTCCACGCGTTGGATCGGCTATTTTTTTTGGCAAAGATACTTATTGTAGAGCAGAGGTTCTCAAACTATGGGCCAGGACCCCATGTGGGGTCATGGGAAGGTGAGCAGTCAGTCACACATTGATGAAGCCTGTTTTATTTGTTTTTGAAATGCTTTCACATCGATGCATTCTTTATGTTTTTTTTTACGTTGAGTAGACACAAAATCAGCAGGAAAAAAACACATTTTCAAATATTTAAATAAGTAAACCAAAGCACCCGGTCGCAGAAAGGTTTACCACTAGGCTAACCAATGTTTGCTTTATTTTAAAGGGATTGTGACATAAAAAAAAGGTTTTGTAATTTTTCTTGTTTTTTTTTTAGATGTTCTGAGCTCAATTGCACCCCAAAAAAACCTGAACTTTTAACATTCAGTAGATTTTCTGTGGTCTGGGGTTTTCTGGCTCAAACAAGTGCTCTGATTTTCCTGCTGTTTGTGCTGTCAATGGGATTTGCCAGCAGATGTCACTGTTTTCATTGCATCTCAAAAGGCTTCCAAACCCCAGAGAAAACCCCAGACCACAGAAAGACCACTGAATGTTCAAAGTTCAGGTTTTTTTTGGGTGAAATTTAGGTCATAAAACCTAAAAAAATAAATGAAAATTAATGACATGAAACCTTGATTGGGGAGAAGATTTATTTTGTTAAAAAGTGCTCTAATCTCAGTACAGTTGTCCAGGTGGTATCCAATCTATCGATGGCACAAAGCAGACCAAACGTCTCAGTGCGCCAGAAACCTGTGCATGTGTGTCCCACTGCAGTGTGTGTGTGTGTGTGTGTGTGTGCGTGCGTATGAGCATGCCTGCTGCAGACAGTGCAGTGTACGCAGCCAGTGTGTGTGTGAGCATGCCTGCTGCAGACAGTGCAGTGTACGCAGCAGTGTGTGTGTGTGTGTGTGTGTGTGTGTGTGTGTGTGTGTGAGCATGCCTGCTGCAGTGTACGCAGCCAGTGTGTGACATGTTGAGAACAAGTTGCATGCGCAAAATGCAGTGAAATGTGTGTGAGATGTCTGCATGGTTAACCTGGAGAGTGAGGGTTCGCACGCACGCACACACGCACGGACGCATGCACAGACAGTAAAATAAAGTCAAATGTGCAGCTCGTTTCATACCAATGGATTTTTTTTATTACAACGGACTCCAAGGCACGTTACATATCAATTAATTTCTGTCACTACAGAACCGTAAAAAAAACAAAAAAGGGCCAAACAGCAGTTCCACGTGACGTCACAGTGTCCAACGACCATTATGACGTCCAACGACGTCACAGTGTCCAACGACCATTATGCTCCGTTTCACCACTTCAACCCTCGGTGTCCAACGACCATTATGCTCCGTTTCACCACTTCAACCCTCAGTGTCCAACGACCATTATGCTCCGTTTCACCACTTCAACCATTATGCTCCGTTTCACCACTTCAACCCTCGGTGTCCAACGACCATTATGCTCCGTTTCACCACTTCAACCATTATGCTCCGTTTCACCACCTCAACCCTCGGTGTCCAACGACCATTATGCTCCGTTTCACCACTTCAACCATTATGCTCCGTTTCACCACCTCAACCCTCAGTGTCCAACGACCATTATGCTCCGTTTCACCACTTCAACCCTCGGTGTCCAACGACCATTATGCTCCGTTTCACCACTTCAACCATTATGCTCCGTTTCACCACTTCAACCCTCGGTGTCCAACGACCATTATGCTCCGTTTCACCACTTCAACCATTATGCTCCGTTTCACCACCTCAACCCTCGGTGTCCAACGACCATTATGCTCCGTTTCACCACTTCAACCATTATGCTCCGTTTCACCACTTCAACCCTCAGTGTCCAACGACCATTATGCTCCGTTTCACCACTTCAACCATTATGCTCCGTTTCACCACCTCAACCCTCGGTGTCCAACGACCATTATGCTCCGTTTCAACCCTCGCGTCCCAATATTCTGGAGTCAACATACTACAAAAATAGCCGACCTATACGCGTCGCTCACAATGTGTTGCACTTCCACGCGTTGGATCGGCTATTTTTTTTGGCAAAGATACTTATTGTAGAGCAGAGGTTCTCAAACTATGGGCCAGGACCCCATGTGGGGTCATGGGAAGGTGAGCAGTCAGTCACACATTGATAAGCCTGTTTTATTTGTTTTTTAAATGCTTTCACATCGATGCATTCTCTGTTTTTTTTTACGTTGAGTAGACACAAAATCAGCAGGAAAAAACACATTTTCAAATATTTAAATAAGTAAACCAAAGCACCCGGTCGCAGAAAGGTTTACCACTAGGCTAACCAATGTTGGGATTGTGACATAAAAAAAAAGGTTTTGTCATTTTTCTTGTTTTTTTTTATAGGTTTTCTGAGCTCAATTGCACCCCAAAAAAACCTGAACTTTTAACATTCAGTAGATTTTCTGTGGTCTGGGGTTTTCTGGCTCAAACAAGTGCTCTGATTTTCCTGCTGTTTGTGCTGTCAATGGGATTTGCCAGCAGATGTCACTGTTTTCATTGCATCTCAAAAGGCTTCCAAACCCCAGAGAAAACCCCAGACCACAGAAAGACCACTGAATGTTCAAAGTTCAGGTTTTTTTGGGTGAAATTTAGGCCATAAAACCTAAAAAAATAAATAAAAAATTAATGACATGAAACCTTTAATTTATTTTTAAATAAAGTGCCGTTTAAAGATGGTGTGCCGTGACTTTTTTCCCCCCCTGAAACATGATCATCAGGGTATTATAATTATAGTAGGAGGAAGATTTTTTTTTTTCCAAGTGTACAGAAAGTGTTAGAATGATGTTTTTATGTGGCCACACCCACCAGTTCATTAAGTATACATGTATCAACTTAGCACCGCCCACCTGAACTGAAGCCACGCCCACAGCTGTTGTTGTATCATGATCGGGCCTTTTGACTCAAAGGCTTTCAGCTTTCAGGAAGAAACCAAAAATACACAGGGAAGACATATTTGAATATTAAAAACACACCCGCGGGTCTATTAGAGTAATGTTAAAGGACCACTTCACCACTTTTCAACCTATCTTCATATAATAGGTCCTCACTAATAATCATGATAAAATGGCACGATTTTTTTCTACTGTCTGTGTCTCATAGGAGGGCTGTGGGCAGTTTAGAAACCGTCTTCCAGTGACATCATCATTAGGCATGTTTAGATGCCTAATGATGAAAGGCATGAAACTATCGTGAGAACGATGGCTTCCATTTTCGCATTGCAACTTTTCAGGACTGGAAAGCCTGCAGTTTTTATTAGCTTGTATTCCCCATCGATGATGTCACTGGAAGACGGTTTCTGAACTGCCCACACCCCTCCTATGAGACACAGACCGAGTAGAAGAAAATTGCACCATTTTTTGAGTGGTGTAAACCACTCCTACAACTGGCTTTGTTAGTCTGTCTGTCTGTCTGTCTGTGCTAAAAAAATGAGCACGGTTGCTATGGTCACCCAGTTCACACGGGTGTGATTTCATTACGTCAGACATTACGTCAGACCACAGCTGATCAGTCTATATAAGACCTTACACCACTCAGTTCACACGGGTGTGATTTTTTTCATGATTATTAGTGAGGACCTATTATATGAAGATGGGTTGAAAAGTGGTGAAGTGGTCCTTTAACTCCATAGACGCATACAAAACAGAAAGAGTACAAAGATCACGTGACGGCACTCCATCTTTAAACTTAGAAATTGCTTTACAAGTCAAGTGTGGGGTCGGCAAACACATTTCACCTCATGAAATGGGAAAAGGGGTCCTGGTACAAAAACAGAGTTTGAGAACCCCTGGTGTAGAGAGAAAACAGGAGGGGGCCCAGTGTGGAGCCTTGGGGGACTCCCTCCGGGCAACTAAGTGCAGTGGATAAGAGTGCAAAGTGGTTTAAAACGGCCCCTAAGAGGGTCTGACGGCTGAGACCAAATCACACACACACACACAAAAATAACATAACCCTTCTCCGTAGAAAATATTTAAAAAAAAATGAAAAAATAAGTTATTGAAATTATTCACGAAAATCTGATGAAATAAATTTCCTTAATGTGTTCTTAAAAAACCCCACAAAAACAACAGTTGAAATGGCTTGGACATGATGTATATTTTCATTTGACTTTCCTGTCAGTCAGCCAGCAGTATTAAGTTTGACAGCACATTGTGATGTAGTCAAACAGTCAGTGTCTGTCTGTCTGTCTGTCAGTCAGTCATAAACACAACATGGCATCGTCATGACAACAACCAGCATCCTTGTACCGTCACATAGCATCACTAGAGGAACGTCCTTCACCAAAACCAGAGGATTCAGACAACCAAGTCTGTTTTTTTTTCCTCCTTTCGTTTCTCTTTTCTCTTCATTACATCCACACGTTGTCAGTTGCTGAAATATTCACATGTATATTTAATATATTTATATCATTTTCCAGACTATAATTCATGTCAACTCTCTCTCTATTTTGGAAGGGGAAGGAGGGCGGCAAAGACAAGAGTTCTGTTCCTCATTTATTAAGAAAAAGAAAATACTTCTTTATTGAACGTGTACTTGTATTATTCCCATAATAGTTTATAGTTAATTTTGACGGGTACTTTAAAAGGTGCTGTAAGTGAAATTGGAAGGGATGATTACAAAATAATATCTCAAACTTATATAGCGCTTTTCTGCGTACCCAAAGCAAAACAATGAGCAGACGGAATTGGAAGACTATAAAATCGATGCTGATAAATGGGTTCTCTCTCCTGATTGGATGAAATCGGTGTCCCACCTGAAAATGTGTTTTATTTTTTACTGAAGAGCTGGAGATATGGATTGGGAGACTCCTGCTATACTGAACAAACACCCCATACTGGGCCCAGTATGGGGTGTCCATATGTCCCCATATAGAGCTCTTTACCGTTTAACAGTAATCCGTTTTGTTTTAACCCATTTTGGGGCGGGAACCCCTTTTGGTGTTTCAAGCATTATGTTATACTTTAGCTATTGAAAAATAGCAGAGCTACGAGCTTGTAGGTCTGCTATTTTTGAAAAATCGTGAAAATGTGGCGCAAATCTTTGAATATATATTATTAGACATTTTAACTCAAATCTTTGCTTCTGGGAGGTCCCTGGAACAACATATTTTCAGATGGGGGGGGGGGGGGGGGGGGGAGGCATATTACATATAATTTTGGGGGTCCTTGACATGAAATATTGAGCACCACTGAAACAGAAACATAAGGTTTTTCAGAAAACTGTCAGGATTTTGAAGACATTTTTTAAATTTCGATGTCAGGCCTAAGAGAATAGTTAGTTTTCTTATGTGTCAGATGTTCCCAGCATAGTTTCACATCAGTATAAAATGAGATAATCTGTGTGTTTTAAACATATTGTACTGTATTTAGTTCATTCATTCTGACACGGAGTATTCATAGTTTTGACAGGAATATTAACTAAACTAAAACAAACAAAGAAATAAATAAGTACTCAAACAAACCTTTGGTAGGCTATGGGAACCTCAGTCATTCATAGACAATGATCAACACAGGCAATAGAGTAAGGCTGGGCGATATTGGACAAAACCGCAATATTTTTGACCAAATGATATAAATAGATAGATAGATATTATCAATACAATATGTTTTGTTCTCCCCCAAGAAGATAAAATAAATAACTTTTTTTTTTTTTTTTTAATAAATAGGAAAATTCAACACCTTATGCCATGTCACAATATTACAACAACCAAGTACAAATTTGAACTGAACAACTTTGACTTGTAGTTGAGTTTTATTTGACCAGGAGTATCTATACTTTGACTTGAGTACTTTGTACACCAATGAGCTTTGTCATGAGGAATACCTGACATGATCTAATCCAATGAGCTTTGTCATGAGGAATACCTGACATGATCTAATCCAATGAGCTTTGTCATGAGGAATACCTGACATGATCTAATCCGGTGGATTTCAACCCTTTTCATATCAAGGTCCAGTATTTATTCAGTGTTTTGTTAATTCGGAGAGATTTAGCCTCTCGCACCCAAAAGTTAAGATAACAGGTAAACAAGGTTGATCAAAGTATAAATTATTCTACATTCTCTAATATTGTGTAGACATCTTCGTCGAAAAATTTAGTAGTGCAGATGTTGAACAATATTTTAACTCTTGAGAGCGTGAAAATGAAACTAAGTGGAGCCCTAATAAGGATCGATTTGGTTGAATTTTACACTCTCAAAAGTTAAAGATCTAATCCAGACCAACTCTCCATCATTTAGCTGGGGACCACCTGGAACCCCCTCAAGGACCACTGGTGGTCCCTGGACCACTGGTTGAGAACCCCTGATCTAATCTTTACTGATCAACTGATGTGAACATAAAATCCTGTCATCATCAAAGCATACCAAATTAATTGCACGCACATTGACAGTGGATGCTAGGCCAAATAAACTAGTATTGAGCCCATTATTAAGGCCAGGAAAGCATAAGTGCCATTTTTTTTAAAATCCATATTACATTTTTTGGCTATTCAAAAATAGCAGATAAAATAAAAGCTCGTAGATCTGCTATTTTTGAAAATAAACGTGAACATTTTGAAGTGCAAATGTTTTACTGAATTCTTTGCTTCTGGGTGTCCCTGGGCACAACATCTTTTAGAGATGGGGGGGGGGGGGGGGTTCCACGCTCGCGGCCAAATACTTATCATTTTGTGGGGGTTCTTGACATGAAAAGGTTTGAGAACCACTGCTATAATAGCAACATACGTTTGGTTCTTGACATGAAAAGGTTTGAGAACCACTGCTATAATAGCAACATACGTTTGGTTCTTGACATGAAAAGGTTTGAGAACCACTGCTATAATAGCAACATACGTTTGGTTCTTTACATGAAAAGGTTTGAGAACCACTGCTATAATAGCAACATACGTTTGGTTCTTGACATGAAAAGGTTTGAGAACCACTGCTATAATAGCAACATACGTTTGGTTCTTGACATGAAAAGGTTTGAGAACCACTGCTATAATAGCAACATACGTTTGGTTCTTGACATGAAAAGGTTTGAGAACCACTGCTATAATAGCAACATACGTTTGGTTCTTTACATGAAAAGGTTTGAGAACCACTGCTATAATAGCAACATACGTTTTTCAGAAAACCGTTAGGATTCAGCAGAAGACATTTGTAGAATCTGCCTAAAGAGGTCAAACTCACACACCTTCAAGTCTTCAAGGCAAAGAAGCACTTCATGAGGTAGACGGACCTCACAGGACCTTCATTAGGTCACTACTACATACATACTGACCCCATGATGACCCTGTGAGGATCCAAACGCCGTCTGCTAAAAAAAAAAAAGTGATCCTTTTTGCCTTGAAGATCCTCCTATACTGTACCCCTTTCACTGTAATCACATCACCCATTAACCCATTTTGGGCGGGAACCCCTTTTGGTGTTTTAAACATTGTTATAATTTAGCTATTGGAAAATAGCAGACCTACAAGCTCATAGCGCGCCACCGAGTGGCGCGCTACAAGCTTGTAGGTCTGCTATTTTTCGAAAAATCGTGAAAATATTTATTTCAGAAAACGAAGGAAGCCAACATTCTGTCCCCAGGGGGTCCCCAGGGGGTCCCCAGCTAAATGACTGATAGTTGATCTTCACCCTCATATGACATGTACAGTACAGGTAAATACACCTAGAGAACGTACAGAAGCCTGTTTTGACCACAATCTCTATATCTGCGAGTACATGGACATTAAAAGGTATTCTCTGGACCAAATGACAAAATACAAGCAAATAAAATAAATGGTATCAAAAGGGGGTCCGTGGCCTAATGCATGTCAAATGGAGGGTCCTTGAAGCTAAATAGGTTGAGACTGTATTATGAGGATAAGATAAGAAAGAAGAAAAAAAAACGACATACTATTATGGGAATAAATAAATATAGCTGTTTAATAAAAGGAGCCGTTTCTTGTGTGCGACCCCATCTTTTCAATCAATATCTTCTACTAATCGGATACCAAGAGTTTTGTATTTTCTAATATTAAAGTTTTTTCTTTCTTCTTTTTTTTTTTGTATGATCAGGGGTCTCTTTCCTTTTTTACCTTCACATCTCCTGCCAGAATGGTCGCTATCTCTCCCTGCATGAACGCCCAAGGCACGTTGGAGCCCACCAGCGGGCACTTCTCCCCGCTGGGGCAGTACACCTCCCCGGTGGCTCCCTGCGCCTTGATGCTCTCCCGGGAGCACGGGAAGCAGAACTTGTGGTTGGGGACGGAGGGGCACTGGACGAAATGCGTGTCCTCCAGCCGCTCGTGGCAGATGGTGCAGCACAGAGGCCCGTTGTTGGCCATGGTGGGAGAGTCGGGAATGTTCTGGGCCTGTTGGTGGTCCATGCCGGACTGGGACGGGACGCCGAGGTCGCCGTTGCGCGAGGACAGGCGCCGCTGGCCGGACACGGAGGCCGGCGACACGGGGCTGCTGCTGTTGTGTCTGGAGGACGAGGTGGTGGAGTGCACGGAGTCCCTGTCCTGCTTCGGGGAGTGCGGCACGGCGTTGGGACCCAGCGTGTCCGCCACAGACATGAGCGCCGCCATCGGGGACTGTCCGTTCTGCGGCGGCTGCTGCGCCGAGGAGGAGGAGGAGGAGGATTCGGGGGACTGCGCGTGGATGCTGGGATGTCCTCCTGGCCCCAGAGGAGGCTGGGGTCCCCCGCCACCTCCTCCTCCTCCTCCTCCCCCACCGTGAGAGGACTGGCTGTTCATCCACTGCGTCCTCTGCGTCTGGTGGTCCTCGCTCGCCTTCAGACCCCCGTCGGCGGAGTCCGGCTCCGGGGAGGCTTTGCGTTTCCTGCCGCCGGTCCTCGGGTTGTTGCTGCCGCCTCCGCCGCTGCCGCCGGCGGCCAGGGAGCGAGCGCCGGGCATGGGCAGGGAGGTGGGCAGCAGGGGACAGCTGCCGTCTATGTGCGGCTGCGGCAGCATGTCCCCTCCTAGACCCTCCTTGAAGAAACGCAGGGCCTCGGGGAGAAGGTCGCCCAGCAGCCTCCAGTCCCCGGAGCCGTGCTTCTTCTCATACTCCAGATATTTAAACCCGGAAGACAAACCTCGACCGAAGTCCTTCATGCAGTCCTGGTACATCTGCTTGGCGACCCCCGACGCACTGGAGAAGACGGTGCCGGAGCCGCTCGGGTACTCGACGAAGATCTTCAGCTCGTAGTCCAGGCCCGGTTTGGATACGGCGTCGAAGGCGAACACCCTGCCGACCAGGCCGTGGTCCTTCTTGAAGCGCACGTCGAACGGCGCGCAGTTGGACAGCGTGACCAGCGTGTCCCTCACCGCCTTGGGCCGGCTCGTCCATTCCTCCTGCCGGTTCCGGAGGCTCTCGCTCAGCTCCGACAGCACCTCGGCGTTCCGCTGCTTCTCCTTCAGCTCCCGGTCCTGGTCGGTGCTGGACACCGAGCCCGGCCGCTTCCCTCCCGGCTCCGCCAGTCCCTGCGCGGCCATGGAGAGAGAGGCGCCGCCCGGCCCGACCATGGAGCTCTGTGGAGCCCCGCGGCTCGAGATGCCCGCATGCGGGGCCGCCATCCCCGCTGCCGCGGCCGGTCCGTTCAGCAGCGTCTGTGGCAGCAGGTTGGGCGGAACGTTCAGCTGGCCCGGCACCGCCACGAGCCCGTGACTTCTGCTCCGCGCGTTTGGACTCTGTCGGTTCAGCTCCGGTGGGCCGTCATCCGATTTGGAGAAGCCGTTGGGCAGCCTGGCGCTGCTGCTGCCGCCGCCGTGCGGTCCGATGGAATAGTCAAACCTCCCTCTGCCGTCAGAGCCTATCGAGTAGCGGTCCAAGCCGGGCTGCTGAGGCTGCTTCCCCGCTCCGTCCACGTGGTTGAGCTGTCCGACCGCCCCCGTTGGCTCTTTCCCCGGGAGCATCCCCCCCGGGGGAGCGTGGCTCTTGGCCGCGGACGTCTGGTGCTGCTGCTGCTGCTGCTGGGGCAGCCCCCCGGGGCCACCGCCGGCCCTGCCGGCGGCATCCTGGAGGCCGTGAGCTCGCTTCAGGTGCCGCGCGGTCTCGATGACGAACTCGATGCGGTCGGCTCCCTCGTAGTTGACGCAGCCGCGGCACACGGCCTCGCTGAAGTCCCAGATCATGGCCCAGGGCATGCGGGGCAGGTCGCACAGGTAGCACGACTGGCGCCGCGACGACGACACCTGCGTGGAAGACATGGCGGCGGCGGCGCTGTTGTCTTCTTCTCCGCACGGACAACGGCCCGACGGATTGCGTGTTTTTTTCTCGTTTCCGTTCCCCCACCGGGGGGAGAGATTAAGAGAGAGAGAGAAAGAAAGATATTCCCCCTTTCTCCTTACGTCCGCTGCTGCTGCCGCTGTTGTTGTTGTTGCCGTTTGTAAATGACTGCTCCAGCTTCTTCCTCAGCGCACGGAGCCGATGCGTCGTGTCCTGTGGGTGTGCATGTATGTGCGCGTGTGTGTGCCGTGCCCTGTTGAGTGTGCATGTATGTGCGTGTGCGCGAGCGTCTCATCTCCTCACATCCTGCCTCTAGACCGGCTGAGGAATTCTGTTTGTGTCCCCCTCTCCTCTTTCCCTCCTCGCTCTCTCTCTCTCTCTCTCTCTCTCTCTCTCTCTCTCTCTCTCTCTCTCTCTCTCTCTCTCTCTCTCTCTCTCTCTCTCTCTCTCACACACACACACACACACACACCAACCCACCCACCCACACACTGTGAATGACGTCACTTGACTGGCTAGGTGACGTGGGCGCATCGTTCTGCTGCTTTGAAAGAGATGGATGACAGTAGCACTTGTTAGCTCTCTCTCTCTGTCACCCTCCCCCAATCTTGTGAATGGAGAGAGAGAGCAGAGTAATACTCTGGAATTATTACTGGTCTGGTCTGTCATTTGTGTCCTTTGCAAATGTCAAAGAAATGATCTGATTGAAACAATCTATCGGTCCACTTTTATTCTATGAGACAAAACCGCATAACACACACACACACACAAAGCACTCTCCGTGTGTGTGCGTGTGTGTGCGTGTGTGTGTGTGTGCGTGTGTGTTGCTAGGCAGCTTTTCCTCGTGAATTCGACCACACTGAATATTCAGCCTCGCTGCCTGTTTACCACAAATTGCACATGAGGCGCGCGCACACGCACACGCACACACACACACACACGCACACGCACACGCACACGCAACACGCACACGCACACACACACACACACACAGTATGCCACCCCTCCTCCATCTCCTCTGCTGCATCCCCTCCATCTCTCTCTGGAGGGGGGTGTCTGTCTGTCTGTCTGTCTGTCTGTCTGTCAGTATTAGGAGGACAGAAAGCGCGTAGGTCATTGCATGTATAATAAGAGGGGTGTGTGTGTGTGTGTGTGTGTGTGTGTGTGTGTGGCAGCATATATACACAAACTCACGACGTGGTGTGTTGCTTTGCAACGCGTCGTGGGGGTTTCAACGCAGTTAGGGATTCTCCGATCAGGTTTTTTGCGACTGATTGACCGATTGTTTTTCTCATGATCGGCCGGTACCGATCTTGCGCGTAAGGGGGCAAATTTGAATATTTCCAAAATTATTATATGTCAAAACTGTTCCCGTGTGCGTGGGGAGGAAGGGGAGAATGTTTAGGCCCGTCACTAAGATGTAAAATGATATTATAATAGATATCTGATTGACTTTTATACCACTTAAATGGTGTAAAAGATCGGTTTCTCCAGATATGGGGTAAATTGCCGACCAATATTGGCCGATATGACCGATCGATCACCATCTCTAAACGCAGATACGATATTTCCACTAATATCTTTCAAAATGATGGTCCTATCATTGCGCAGCCATACAACACAACCTCC